>NC_042998.1:129506236-129523736 GCF_006345805.1 Octopus sinensis | reverse complement strand
TTATTATTATTATTATTATTATTATCATCATCATCATCATCATCATCATCATCATCATCATCATTATCATTATTATTATCATTATCATTATTATTATTATTATTATTATTATTATTATTATTATTATTATTATGTTTTTTCCTTCTTTCTTCAAATTTTCTTCCGTTTCTCGCCGAGTGTTTTCCATACACATAGGGCAGAGAAGCTCATTGTATGCATTCCCAGATTACACACGCAAATTCACAGATAAAATATGTATTTAAAAATCAATAAATAAATAAGTTCATGGATGGATGTTGATTTCACAGTGATAATGCTCTTCTCAGTACATGAGCCGTTCCAGTTAATACGATTTTTTGCACTTCCTGTAGGGATGGTAAGCCTGGAATCATTTTCAAATGGGTTTCAGTACCTTTTTTTTATCATTCCTAGAGATCCTACAATCACTGGTACTGTAGTCGCCTTGAGATGCCACATCTTTTCAATTTCTATTAGCAGGTCTTTATATTTACTAATCTTGTCAAATTCTTTCGCCGCTATGCTGTGATCGCAAGGGATACTCATGTCAATTAATAAACACATCTTTTTTGTCTGATCTTTTATAATAATATCCGGTTTATTAGCTTTTATAGTATTGTCGGTCTGTATTATTATTATTATTATTATTATTATTATTATTATTATTATTATTATTATTATTATTATTATTATTATTATTATTATTATTATTATTCAGTAGTTTTATTTTTATAGCGTGCTTTCACTTCACTACCGAGCGCAGCTCTGTGTGCCTTGGGTATGTGCTGTGATTTGTTGTGATGCTCTGATGGTTATTGTATGGAAAGTGTTCTGCGTAGGATGTGTGCAGTGCCTAGTAGTGCAATTTTCTGTATGTTATATGTGTTTGTAAGTCCTGGTGTTTTTGTTATGTATTTGTCTGAATATTTTTTTATCATGCCTAATGCACCTACTATGATAGGAATTGTTTCTGTTTTCAGGTTCCACATTCTAGTTACCTCTATTTCCAGGTCTTTGTATTTTGAGAGTTTCTCCATTTCTTTTAGAGACACGTTGTCATCTGCCGGTATTGATACATCAATTAGAAAGCATTTTTTTTCTTCATGATCTCTGACAACTATATCTGGTCTGTTGGCCTTAATTTCTCTACCTGTGTTATTATTATTATTATCATTATTATTAATATTATTATTATTATTATTATTATTATTATTATTATTGTTATTATTCAGTAGTTTTATTTTTATAGCGTGCTTTCACTTCACTACCGAGCGCAGCTCTGTGTGCCTTGGGTATGTGCTGTGATTTGTTGTGATGCTCTGATGGTTATTGTATGGAAAGTGTTCTGCGTAGGATGTGTGCAGTGCCTAGTAGTGCAATTTTCTGTATGTTATATATATTTGTAAGTCCTGGCGTTTTTGTTATGTATTTGTCTGAATATTTTTTTATCATGCCTAATGCACCTACTATGATAGGAATTGTTTCTGTTTTCAGGTTCCACATTCTAGTTACCTCTATTTCCAGGTCTTTGTATTTTGAGAGTTTCTCCATTTCTTTTAGAGACACGTTGTCATCTGCCGGTATTGATACATCAATTAGAAAGCATTTTTTTTCTTCATGATCTCTGACAACTATATCTGGTCTGTTGGCCTTAATTTCTCTACCTGTGTTATTATTATTATTATCATTATTATTAATATTATTATTATTATTATTATTATTATTATTATTATTATTATTATTATTATTATTATTATTCAGTAGTTTTACTTTTATAACATGCTTTCACTTCACTATCGAGCGCAGCTCTGTGTGCCTGCCTTGGGTATGTGCTGTGGGTTGCTGTGATGTTCTTATGGTTACTGTATTGAAAGTGTTTTGCGTAGGATATGTGCAGTGCCCAGTAGAGCAATTTTCTGTATGTTATATATATTTGTAAGTCCTGGCGTTTTTGTTATGTATTTGTCTGAATATTTTTTTATCATGCCTAATGCACCTACTATGATAGGAATTGTTTCTGTTTTCAGATTCCACATTCTAGTTACCTCTATTTCCAGGTCTTTGTATTTTGAGAGTTTCTCCATTTCTTTTAGAGACACGTTGTCATCAGCCGGTATTGATACATCAATTAGAAAGCATTTTTTTCCATCATGATCTCTGACAACTATATCTGGTCTGTTGGCCTTAATTTCTCTATCTGTGTGTATCGGCATATCCCAGAGTATGGTTGCTTTCTCGTTTTCTGTGACCTTTTATGGTGTGTGCCTATACCATCTTTTTTCTGTTGTTATTCCATAATGTTGGCATAGCTTCCAATGTATGTAGGTTCCAACTCTGTCATGTCTGTGAATATATTCCTTCTTAGCCAAGACTGGGCAGCTAGAGATAATATGATTTATTGTTTCTTGTCCATCTCCACATATTCTGCAGTTACTTGTAATATTTCTTTTCATTACATGTTTTTGGTAATTTCTGGTGGGGAGGCTTTGGTCTTGTGCTGCAATTAAAAATCCCTCTGTTTCTGCTTTGAGTCCTGAGCTTCTCAACCATTGCTGGGATTTTTCTTTGTCTATTTCTTTTGCGTTTAGTCCAGTATTTACCATGAAGGGGCTTTTCTTGCCATCGTTTTATCATGGTTCGTTGCTGTTCTATTTTTAATTTGGATTTCATTTGTTTTATAGCTTTTGTTGTTTCTTCATCTTCTTCTTCTTCTTCATGTTTATTAGGTGGTATGATTTCTTGTTTGTATTTGTCAGCTTCCTTAAATACTGAGAAAAGTTTTTGTTTTGCTCGTGTTTTGCTGATATCTGGATCAGTTTTCCTTCCTTCTGAAGTAGATATTTTTGCAGTCCTATGGTGGTTATTTTATAGTAGTTTTCCAGCTGTATAAAGCCTCTACCACCTTCTATACGTTGTATATATAGTATTTCTATGTCAGATTTTGGGTGATGCATCCTAGATCCTGTCATTATTTTTCTTGTTTTCCTATCTATTTTGGTCAGTTCATTTCGTGTCCAGTTAAGGATATTGTAGCTGTAACTTATAACTGGGACAGCTAAAGTGTGATACCTATTATCTTGTTTTTAGCATTGAGCTCTGTGTTTAGTATTGATCTAACTCGTCTATAATATTCTTTTTTATTTTCTCTTTCATTTGTGTGTGTTGTGTCTTATCTAGTTCATGGATTCCTAAGTATTTGTAAGTTTGGCTTTGGTCTAATTCTTTTATTTCATTGGTTTTATCTAGTGTGATGTTGTTACTCTTAACTAGTTTTCCTCTTTTCAGGGTTACTTTGGCGCATTTTTCTAATCCAAATTTCATATCTATTTCTTTGGTAAATCCATGAACTGTCTTTAGTAGTGTTTCCAGCTGTTTGTCATTTGCAGCGTATAGTTTTAGGTCATCTATATATAAAAGGTGGCTGATCGTTTTGCCGTAACATTTATATCCGCATCCAGTTCTATTTAGCATATCAGATAGAGGTGACAGAGCCAAGCAGAAAAGGAGTGGAGCGAGCGTGTCTCCCTCGAATATTCCTCTTCTAATGGGGATGTCTTTGGTTTTCATGAGTCCCTCTTTTGTTTGGAGGTGTAGGACTGTTTGCCATTTATTCATAGAGTGCTCTATGAATTTTATGATTGTTGGTGCTACTTTGTTAATGGCTAGTGTTTCGAGGATCCATGTGTGGGGGATGCTATCAAACGCCTTATTATTATTATTATTATTATTATTATTATTATTATTATTATTATTATTATTATTATTATTATTTCCATGTAAATTTTGTGCTTTATGAATTTTTATTTTCACTTGTCCCACAATTTCTTTGTCCCACTCCAAAAACTAATTTTCAAGGACAATACCTCTAGTAATTACAGAAGCATCCCTATAACCTGGAATATAATGGACACTGCACCTCACATAACAATGATGCATAAGGTGCTTTATGTATAATGTCAAAACATTCTCCTAGGAACAACGGTCACAAAACGGAAGGAATGACATATCAAGCCTTGGCAAAATTTCAAATTTGCCAGCAAAATTTCAATGATTGTTATACTTTCTCATTAGACCACCTCTTGATCAAAATAATATTGCAACTCAGAAAATAAGTAGTTAAAATCTTGTCTTGACTTCCATGAGGGCTCACAAATTTCAATCGCTGTTCATGCAGTCTGCGATAGCATTGCGATCGGTGAAGTAGATACACGAGAACAAAGGAAACAAGTATAAACAAATCGAACAAGATCAGGAAGTATATAATTACGTTGAGTGGAGTAAACATGAGAAGTTAAGGTTTCGGGCAATGGACCCTTGTCAACCTGATAAATATAGGAAAGGAAACAAATGATAGCACCGAGTTAAGTAAAAGATTATGCTGATTTAACTGAAGCAGTATGGGAAATGAAAGAACGGATGTGGGTAGAACGGAAATGTTTGGAATTGTGTTTTGCAGCCATAAGATCGAGAGCTGAAGTCATAAGTGAGATATGAAAGGAAGGTTCCAGGAATCGTATGGGAATATTTTGCATTTGTGTATGCAAGAAAGGAACTCAGTGTGTGTGTGTGTGTGTGTGTGTGTGTAAGTGTGTGCGTGCGTGCGTGCGAATGCGTGTATGTGTGTGTTTGCCTGTGCATGGCTTGCAAGTGTGTATATGTGTGTCTTTAGGGAACAGAAATATATGTAGTATACCGCTGTGTCAGTGATGTCAAAAGAGGACAATTAAGTGAATCTGTGTGTGTGTGTGTGTCTGTGTCTCTGTGTGTGTGTATGTGCGTGCGCGTGAATGTATGTGTGTGCAATCATGTGGCGGATGTACATTGTTGTTTTAGTGTCGTAGAGGGTTGATACACATTGTGTGTTAGTATGAAGGAAGTGTGAAGTGGACGTGAAAGCGATTATAGAGGATTGGAGAGGTTAAGTTTTAAGAAAAGAAAGTATTTTTAGATAGCAACTCCAGCATTAATCGTGCTTGGTTTAGATGTGTTTACGCAGAAAGTTATTTATTATTCACGATATATCAAGAACAACAAATGCGATTCATGTGAAATGCAGATATCTCTACTGGGATTAATTATGGAGTTGCCTTCCTCTAAAATCTTTTAGCTATCCTACAGAAAGCAATCAGCTTAAAGCTATTTACAAATCATATTTTGAAAGCGAGTGCTGATTTCATATATTTGCATCTAGTTGATGACAGCTATAACCATAAGATGGCAGCTTGTTCTGTTCAAATGAACGGTTTTGAGGTCTAATGGTCGGGGGTTTTGTTTCACTATCGTAAGTTCGTGCATTCGATTTCTGGTTTGGCCAGCCCATTGTGTTCTGGAACAAGGAATTTGAATTCCCGTTGCCCTAGTTCACTCAACAGAAAATGAACTCTAGCTGATAGTTAATGCAGTTCCCTTTCTCTCCCTTCTCTCTCTCTCTCTACCTATCTATCTATCTATCTATCTATCTATCTATCTATCTATCTATCTATCTATTTATCTATCTGTCTATATCTATATATCTATCAATATCCAGCTGTCATATCCTTGATCTTACACTTTATCGATCGTAGGTTAGCCGAAAGGTTTTCCATGTTTACCCGCGACTACATATTCACCTGAAACAATTACCGAAAGTTTGGTACCATTACCAGATCATACTCACTTGCGGATAAGCTCCACCTATACAACGAGGTTAATATTTGTTTGCTTATTCATGATGCAAATTTATTTACAGTTTATCCATACACCCGCCTATTCAGTAAGTTAAGGAATCTCTCATTCCATTTTTATAAGGAACTATTTCTATAAGACGAACATGAAATGAATGGAGATACTTGATACGATGGTATTAACTAAAATTACTCAAGATATTCAGGAGTTCGATACAGATTTATTAAATGTTGGCATGCAAACATATTCATAAGTTATCGACACACACATACTTGTACTATCGGTGTATTAGACATTTTATTGTAATACATAAGTGTGTGTAGAAATCAATATTTTCTGCTGTCAGTTATATCGCCTCTAAAAGTGGTGTACCTCAAGCTGCCGTCCTGCAACAACTATTATTCATAATCTGGCTATTAGGCATAAGGTAATAGTATCTCTCCAACAATCTAACGACTTATGCCGATAACACAAAACTAAACGATGGCAATGAAAACTGTGGAACATAATGATATATTTCTGAATAACCTGCTCTATCAATGAGCTGATAAAAAGAAAATGAAGATTAGTGCATTGACGTTTCAGTTTCTTAAAATCACAGTCAGTACAATTTTTTGTTATCAGAAAGAATAACAGTTCGAATCCCTTATGAGACCTCAGAATAATTGTGTCAGATCATGAATCATTCTTCAGATACATAAACAAGCTGATCTCTGAATGCAAACATCTCACAGGATAGACATCACAAACTTTCATCGCAAAAGAGCAGGGGTTATTTTTGTGAAGATTAAATTACTTTTCACAGCTTTTGTCCCCACACAAACGCGGTCTTATAAAAGAAAATTGAGGAGGTATAGAAAACGCTCACTAGTAAATTTTTGCCTTGTTGAACGATGCAAGGAAATGATCATTATAAATTTTGGATGGTCATGTTCTAAATTGCGGCATTTATTAATACACAAAATATTAATACACAAAGTGGTAGGAAGCACCAGCTTCCACATACACCACATTTTCAACCAGGAAGCAAAGTTATACTAATTCACGAATCTGATACTTATAGGCCTTAAATATCCTCTACCTATTTAACGAGATTAGAAATATAAAAGGTGTCTCTAGTGTAAAAAATTTTTTTTTTAAAGTTGGACAAAACTCTAGCTTGAATATAGAAATGGCCTATTACATAGGCTAATGCTGATAGAAGGACAGCTACTCCAAACTTAATTATTCATCGACTTCCAGTCATAAACATACAATAAAACAGAAAATTTAGTTAAAAAATATTAAAGACGGCGCTTCAGCATTGGCATGGCCGCAGTCCACTTACTGCAACAGAAAAAGAATAAAAGAGTAACGGAATATAAGCTTATTATAGGTGTGCGTTTACATAAGTACATCTGTTTACGTGTATATACGTAAATGCATTTATCTATATTTATGTATATACATGTGTCAGTGTACATACATATATATTTTTTGGCCACGTAATGACACACGTACTTTTCTCTAGAATACTTACTACTTCCTCCTTTTCTTCCTCTCTAGACATTTTCCTCTTTCCTTCAAAGCGCCATGCTCGAAACGTCATTTCCACTCCTATTTTTCATTCTAAAAGTTTCATCGAGTGTTGATGAAATATTAATATCTTAATTGTGTACGTCTAATTGACTTTTATTGCTTTTCCTTTTTTTACGTTTTTGATTTGCCTCTCTCTCTCTCTTTCTCTCTCCCTGTCTCTCTTACTCCCTCTCTCTCCCTATATATATATATGCACACATACATACATACATATATGTACACACACGCTCGCATGCACAAACATGTACACACATGCATATACATTTATACATTATATACATACAAACATACATATATATATATGTGTGTTTGTTATGTGTGTGTGTATTTAGGTATGTATGTATATAATTATACATATATATATATATACATATATACACATATATATGTATGTATATTTCTCTATGTGTGTGTATGTAGGTATGCATGTATGTGTGTAATTATTTATATATATATATACATACATACATATATATATATATATAGATATATATATATATATTATATATATATATATATTATATATATATATATATATATATATGCATGGATATACATGCATATATGAATATTGAATTCCAACACATTCACGTAAACCATTAATTATAAATTTCTTGTTTTGCTATTTCTCAGCTGTTTTCGCCTGTATTTGGCAGAGACTAGATTGTGGGTTTTCGAAGAAAAATGAAAATTGTATTGTTAAACTGCATAAATTCTCAGCATTCATAATTTAATATCTATCTGTATCTCATGAACATATTAAAATTTATCTCGTTTCTTGTCAGCTTTTCGATAAGTATTATTAAGAAACATAATCACTTATAACGTGTTAAATGATATATTTCGTGTTGTTTTGTTCTATATGGAAGTTATTTAAAACTAGTGCCAAAATAAACACAAACGAACACAGAAACTAAGACCTATTTGCAGACATACAGATAAAAGTCAAATCTTAATGAATGTTGTTCATCTTTACCGAATGTGGAGAAATGAAGTTTCAGATTTTTAGGAATTTGTGAAATCAGAATTATTACCTTCACGTCTATATTTATTTTTGTATACATTCACTTATGTATTTATGAATTATTATTTATTTATTTATTTATTTAATGCAGACTTTCCTAGCGTAAGGCAATATGAAACTTCACCCAGCTTGGTTCGAGTTAATCTTTCCCCTTTACATTTATTACTTTACAGTAATACAGTGAGATGACGCTTATTAAACAACTAGGTTTTCGATTACAAAGTTGAGGTTCGATTTCCGGTTCGAGAGCGAACCTTTTATGTCAATTTCCGAGCACTTTGCTGCCGTTCACACAGAACGCAAAAAATGATTATCAAGACTGACAGAAAGACCAGTCAATGCCAAGTTTGCGCGGAAGGGTTAACTTGTCATTCGCAGGGCCGCGACGAGGAATGCCTAATCAATGGACTGCTATAGTCTGTCTTTACTCTATGTTTTACTCTGAAATCATTCGTCACTGAGTAGCTATCATGCTGGGAGTGAAGCAATATGAGTTGGACAAATATGAATTATGATAGTTTTGTTGATCCAGAGGTGATGTATGAGAAAATCTGTTTTGAGGTTCATTAGTACGAAACTATCTATCATTGATTAGTCCTATCATCGTCTTATATTTTGATTGAGACATAACGTACCTATATGTACATATCTAGTGATTTCATTCTATTCAGCAAGGTAAAGTGTAAATTTTGGGCGATTTAGCTATTAATTCAAGGATATAATCATCTTTATAGATTAGTTCTAACGACCACATCATTGACTTTGGTTTCCTTTTAGATGTGTCTTTTGTCAATATCTGAACCCAGGATATCTGAGTATCCTAGGTTTGGCTTTTTATTATACATTACACACTATTTACCACCTAACTATATTATATTGAGTTAATGATAAACGACTTTGCATGTGGTTGACCTGTTAGAAATAGTAGTTGACTTTTGCTAAGGAAGAACCTCCTATCGTCTTAGACAACACTGGAGACAGTGTGAATTATAAAATCTTGAATACATTATGTCTGATAATAAATGAAGAATCCTATCCGTTCCAGCTGTGTCTTTTTCTGCCATCGGATATTTGTCTGATCTATGACGGTAGAACGACAGAATATGGAATGAAATAAATCTAGAAAATAAGCTTCTTAGTTTTTCTCCTGCATAATATCGTCGTTGTGCGGAAGAGGGCTAATTATCAAGTGAGCCGAATTTAGAACTCTATTGTTTATTATGGCTCCAACTTTGAAGAGAAGAAAAGAAAAAACAGTACCAGCCACAGCGGGATTTCAGTTCGCTGAATATCGCCAGAAACTTCAACGTGTGACTAAAATACATATTGTATATCACTAAGGATATTTGACACTTTGTTCAATCTCTAGTACATTTGTAGCGAGAAGTGAGTGGGTGTTTATCTGCATAAAAATTGAGAAGTGAACACAGGTCTGTATTCAATCACAGGCACTACTGTATATATCTGGTCAAGATGCTTCGCTGCTAACTGTCTAATTAGATTCGCCAATATATAAATGCAAGTATCATCTACAGAACAGCAAAAATGAACAAATGCACATTGTTGAGTTGATCAAATGCTACCGTATTTGATAAAAGAATATATTAAACGAATTGATATTTCATATAATTAATATAAACAATAGTTTGTAATGTTTCACCAAAAAGGAGTACTACAAATGTCACTAAATGTGACTAGGGTGTTAGGAAACATCTACATTGCTAGAAATAAGATCTAAATCGCTTTAATGGTGTAGTTAACGCACATGAACGAAAACATATGCACTAACAGGGACCATAATCGTCCGAAAAATGACGATCTAGAATTCTTAACATTGACGCATCCGTTTCGGCTCTTTCCGGACTCGCTTTGCCATTAGTAATTATGTTTTCGTCATCTAATTAATTGGATAATTTAACGATTCTCTAATGTGTATATAGTCGAGCAGTCTTAACTAATGAGCCAACGGAAATTACTGAAACTAATGCTCCAGTAAATATGTGTGTGTGTGTGTGTGTTATACATATATAATATACAAACTTCCACACATACAGGTATATAAATCTTATATGTATAAATTTATATTAAGCACGCACGTACACAGGCATATATTTGCCAAATTTTTCGTGCAGGTGTCGACATACAGAAACTGAATTGAAAATCAGCACCAGTTATCTGACCTATTTTGTAAACCATTTGGTCTACAATGTCATCCATATTACACCCCCACTTCTAAACAATGGGTACTTCATAAGGATTCACGGTGTTTTTAGGTGGAGTGTTGTGAGTGGTACATTTACGGTATTAGTTTCCCACAGATTTTGATTTATATTTAATGTAATGACGCCAGGAAGACAGAAGGTAAAGACGATTTCACAAAAATTTGAACTGTAAAATCACAAATGTATAAATAAATAGAAGGCATACTTTGCACTTCCCAAAAAGTTCTAGTAATCCACATACCTTCTGCAGTTAATTAATAACAGTACAGCTCCCAGTGTTTTCCAAAAGAGTATACATGGATTCTTGGTATCGAAACAGACTATTAGGCACCTATATAGATGCGCCATCTTTTTGCTTATTCTGACACACATTATTTTGATAAAATGGTTTTCTTTATAATCTATTTAGCAGTAATATTATGTGTCATTCTATATATATTTTCAGTTAATCGCTAACACAAGTCTAGGATTATAAATTTGAAACCATTTTTTATTCTTTTTTCTCAGTTTATTTTTTTATATAGCCGTTACATATTATTAATGGCTTATATTAATCTTGAGATTTCTAAGATTATTTTCGTTCTTACTTTTTGAAGAGATCCATCCACTAGATAATATGGCGGCATTTTTGTTGCCTGTACGCATTCATGCTCACACTTTTAATCCCCATTAGGTTCAACGGGCGTTTGTTTATTACAAGAAATTAATTCCTAAAATATTCGTTAGTTTCTTATGCATATATATAATGCATTTATGTAAGTATATATATATATATATATATATATATATATATTATATATATATATATGTATATATATATATATATATATATATATATACATATATATATATATATATTATATATATATATATACATTTATATATGTATGTATGTATAAATATAATATATATATATATATATATATATATATATATTATATATAATATACATATATATATATACTTACATAAATGCATGTATATATATGCATAATAAACTAACGAATATATATATATATATACACATAAATGTATGTATATGTGTGTGGGTATGGGGTATGTGTGTGCCTGTGTCTGCGTGTAATCTTAAGTAAATATAGTTATATTTTATAGCTAAACCATTATGAAATCGCTCCTTTCCAAATTTCTTGACAAATTAAGTAAAGACGCATCTTGTGTTTTTTATTTGTGTTTGCATACCCTCCAACGAGTTACAAACATTGTTAGTTTGTATACATCCCAGCAAGTTAGCGTTTCAGAAAAGAGAGAGCTATAGAATAAAGTACCAGGCTTTGAAATATAAGTTCTGGGGAGCAATTTGCTTGAGTGATATTTTCAGTGTTGTTAGGCAGCGAGCTGGCAGAAACGTTAGCACGCCGAGCGAAATGCTTAGCGGCAGGGGTCGATAAATTAAGTACCAGTTACGCACTGGGGTCCATGTAATCGACTTAATACCTATGTCTGTCCTTGTTTGTCCCCTCTGTGTTTAGCCCCTTGTGGATAATAAAGAAATAGGTATTTTGTCTGCCGCTACGTTCTGAGTTCAAATTCCGCCGAGGTCGACTTTGCCTTTCATCCTTTCGGGGTCGATTAAATACGTACCAGTTACTCACTGGGGTCGATATAATCGACTTAATCCGTTTGTCTGTCCTTGTTTGTCCTCTCTGTGTTTAGCCCCTTATGGGTAGTAAAGAAATACGTATTTGTCTGTCATTACGTTCTGAGTTCAAATTCCGCCGAGGTTGACTTTACCTTTCGTCTTTCGGGGACGATTAAATAAGTACCAGTTACTCACTAGGGTCGATGTAATCGACTTAATCCCTTTGTCTGTCCTTGTTTGTCCCCTCTGGATTTAGCCTCTTGTGGGCAATTAAGAAGTAAGAAACCTTCTCACGCCGGGCGAAATGCTTAGCAGTATTTTGTTCGTCATTACGTTCTGAGTTCAAATTCCACCGAGGTCGACTTTGCCTTTCAACCTTTCGATGTCGATAAATTAAGTACCAGCTGCGAACTGGGGTCGATCTCATTGACTGGCCCTTTCTCCAAAATTTCGAGACCTGTGCCTAGAGTAGAAAATATTTTTAATCTTGTGCCCCATCAAGGCTGCAGTGGAAAGACTGAAACAAGTAAATGACTGTGTGGTGGGGGGGTATATGTGTGCATGTGCGTGTGAGTGTCTGTGTGTGTGCGTTTGTGTGTGTTCATGTATGTAAATAAAATTAAATGAAGAAAGATGTACTATACCTACAATTTTGTGTCAAACAAATATTCATTTAAACACATATATGTGTATAAGTGTATATAAGTGTGTTTGTGTGTGTCCGTGAGTGTATTTGTGTGTGTGTGTGTGTGTGTGTGCGTATGTGTGTGTGTGTGTGTGTGTGCTTAGGATAAAGTACAAAAATGCAGGTTATCATAATTTGTTTCTTCATTCACTATCTACGTTTCAGTGTTGTGTTCTTTTGGAACCCTACGCTGGTTATTCCAAGGGCAGTCGGATATGTACCACAGAGGTTCATCGGGCAATAATATATTGCAGATATAAGGCAGCAAGCTGCCAGAAACTTTAACACGCCGGGCGAAATGCTTTGCGGTATTTCGTCTGTCTTTACGTTCTGAGTTTAAAATCTACCGAGGTCGACTTTGCATTTCAACCTTTCAGGGTTGATAAATTAAGTACCAGTTGCGGGGTTTGTGTCAAGAGTAGAAAAGAAAAAAATGCAGATATCCATCGTACCTATCTACATATCTATCTATCTATCTATCTATCTATCTATCTATCTATCTATCTATCTCTATCTATCTATCTATCTATCTATCTGTATATATTTATATATATATTATATAATATTATATATATATATATATATAATATATTATATATATATACATATATCATACTGTTAATTATACACACACACACATATATAATATAATAATTTTGCATACATGGGTATAGTAAACAGTAAACAACAGTAAAGAAGATAAAATACGAAAACAAATGAGTTAAATACGCAAACAACGAGAGTTAAAATGGAAATCAGGACGAGTAACACAAAAAGGACCCTTCATCAGTTGTCAATGCACGAAATGAAGAGTAGATAGACAGCTCACAACTGAAGGGCCGTTTTTTGTGTTACTCGTCCTGTTGATATATAAAATATCTTGCGGAACAGGCGTTATTTTAACGAGATACATCTTGTCGCCTACACCGACGGATACACCTAAACCAGATGTGCAGTATCCCGCCCCTGAAGAATCGATCCTAGATGGGTCGAAATTATTGTAGTGATCTATACATACTCTAGTATGTTCCATCTTCCGTCTCTCCCATTAATCAAACACCCAAGAAACACTAAGAAAATAAACGTGCTTTACCGGTAAACTATCAGGTCTATACCATACGATTTATTAACTAATAATATAGATAGATATTATATTTACATTATATCATATTGTATTGTATATTATATTTATATGTTTGTGCTTGTGTGTGTGTGTGTGTGAATAAGTATATGCACACATACAGACAGAAAGACGGACGGAGTCTCTATATGAATTAGCATTCCGTTACTCATAGTATCACGATGGATTTCAAAAAGTATCCATCATTGGTTTATATGGGATCATCGACGACGAATTTACTTATGAATCTATATGAATGATTTCCCGTCAACTGCCATTACTTTTGGTTTTCATAAGAATCACAAGGCTAGCAAGTCCCTGTTGACAGAAATGGGTTAGTTTCTTCAGGTTGAAAAATTAAAACTGAGACAGCAGAGTACTTATAAAATTTTGTATATATATATATATATTGCGTGTCTGTGTGTCTGTGTTTTTTCCCACTCCCCTACGCCATCATTTGACAACCAATGCTAGTGTGTTTATCTCCCCGTAACTTAGCGGTTCGGGGAAAATATTGATAGAATAAGTACTTGGCGTACAGAAAATAAGTTCTAGGGTTCATGTCTTCGACTAAAACCCTTCAAGGCGGTGCTCCAGCATAGCCACAGTCAAAATGACTGAAACAGGTAAAAGTATAAAAGAATATATATATATATATATATATTGTGAAATAGAAATATGAATAATCTTGTTGCAGATTAATCAAAAGTTTAACCGATACCTTGGTAGCAAAAATCACAGCAGAAGACAGCACGGTTGGAGGTACAACCATATGGTGTTGCAACCGTGCGTTGGTGCGGATAATTGAATTTTAATATTATTAGTGAATTGAAGAAATGGAGTTGAACGAAGATTGAACAGAAATCGTTTTATTGCATTCTACACGTGTTTCGAAAGGCACAATTTACCAAATTCCGAATGAATAATGAGACCATATTGTGTCTTTCTCTTCAGGAAGAAATAGGAAATCCGTTGGAATAAACAAAAACAGAACAGAGGCGGAGCAAAACAAATCGATTTGTTTTGCTCCGCCTCTGTTCTGTTTTTGTTTATTCCAACGGATTTCCTATTTCTTCCTGAAGAGAAAGACACAATATGGTCTCATTATTCATTCGGAATTTGGTAAATTGTGCCTTTCGAACACGTGTAGAATGCAATAAAACGATTTCTCTTCAATCTTCGTTCAACTCCATTTCTTCAATTCACTATATATATATATATATATATATATATATATATATTATATATATAATATTTATATACATATATATACAGATAGTTATGTGTGTATATGTGCATATATATATATATATGTGTGTGTGTATATATATATATATTTATATATATATATATATATATATGTGTGTGTGTATATATATATATATAATATATATATATAATATATATATATATAATATATATACATACATATATATATATATATATATTTATATATATATATATATAGTTATGTGTATATATGTGCATATATGTGTGCATGCGCTCGCGCGCACAAGTTTAGTGCTTAAAGCACAGATAAACTGCGGCAGACGGAAATTGTCCAGCACCAGTGATGAAACTGATAGATCATGTGATTTCAGCGTGAGTGTACATCATCAGTGGGTGGTATCTATTATCGCCCAATCTGCATATCTTGCTTCTCATATCTTGAAAGACATCCTCTATAAATATATATGCATATATGTGTGTGCGTGTGCTAATGTGTGTGTATTTGTGTGTTTATGTGTGTGTGTTATGTAACACACACTTATATTTGTGTAATTCTGATGTAATATATGAATGAAAGTAAATATGTGAATATGAATGCTTACAGAAGAGATTGAAAGTTTCTTATAGATGCCGTCGGTTCTTCTTTTTTTCGTTCTTTTCGTTTCTCTCATATAACCAGCGCTTTCAATTTCGCTACGAGCAATTTATCTTAATTTCGGATGGGAATATCTTTCAATTGTGACAGAACATCGGTTTATAAAATATCTATATTTGCTGCTTTGTCTGTTCCCAGTTCATATATATAAATAATAATTCGCAAATAAGTACGTATTTAGGATTATGAAAGAAATACATTAGAAATCATAGATAAGTCATAAATATATATCATGTATATAATGCATGTTGTATTCATCCGTAGCATTGCAGCCATAACACAATACTCGACATATTTTATTGGAAGTTTATTTGTTTAATATCGCGATATAATACAATGGGTACATCTATTTCTTGATGCTTCATCATTGACTTCATGACCAGAGAATTATTTTCACTGATATGCTCTACGTAAACTTCTTGTACAACTGTGGCCCTGTTTTTCTGTCTTTATAATACCAAAATGAGTATGTATATCATTGTTGGAAGATTATTGAGAGAATGTTCAAATACATTTGCTGTTTTGACAGTGACAAGCTTCTCGATATTGTAACGTACCCGTGCTGTTTAACAATGTTGTATCTACATAACAATTACATTTCTGAAATTATTAGTTAATTCCGCAATAGCCTTTTCAGGGATTTTGTTATTCTTTAGTTCATTTCTATGTTGCTGCCCTGAGACCATTCAACCTAAATCTGAGATTGGTTATATCAAATACTACGAGAATACAGAATTATAAATATGTGCTAATTATATATAATAACACCAGTTACATCTTTTCTTAATGTTTACCAGTTAGATCTATTTTATAACATCAAAAGGATGTTACATCTCAATATTCTAAAACAAAATTAACTATTCTCAAAAATATCATCGGAAACATATTTACACTAGATTACTCTTCAACTCCATACTTGGTTGAGGTCCTCACTTCTTCCATATTTACTAAATTGAATCAGTCTTATATACTACCACCCACAAACAACAGAAGTTTTCTACAAATGAATATATGTACTCCAGTTATTTCAAAACTAACCAATCATATAAATGCAGCTGTCTAACAAAAGAAACCAAACATCTAAAGCTTAGATTAGTCTCATATATATGCCCTTTAAACAAAGTTATACCAGCAAAACCGCATGCTTCGAAATCAGGAAAGGAAAGGTACGACGTTCTCAAATTACATCTGGAAATTGAAAACTCGGAATAGACTCTGGGATCAAACATACACTGAGATGAGACACACACTCTGAGAACCTCTTTTTAGCTGAACGTTATCGTTATTCCTTCTCAAGGAAGTACACTTTAACAAACAATTTGAAAGGACCCTCTCTTATATACTATAAGACACTGAGCAACAATAAGCACTATAATTCGTTTCCTCACAACGAAATCTAACACATCTGTCGCAGATATATGCATTTCGCAAGATGGATAACCTGAGAGAGACTACAAACCTCAGACGTACTTCAACACTTCTCGAGGTTTAAGTATTCCCAAACCCCTTATCACATAATTGTTCTCCGTACTTTATATCCGTGGCCATGTAAAATTTATAAAACTGGGTCTAAATGTATACATTATACAGCCACAGCTTCTTTGAAATGTATCCTGATTTAGTACATCCTATAATCCCCTCCGCAGGATAAGAATATATATTTTATCAACGGAAAGCTGAAGTACTTGATAGATTCAAAATATT
>NC_042998.1:129468736-129501236 GCF_006345805.1 Octopus sinensis | reverse complement strand
ATACCCTGACGTAAAGCAAATATAATATGATTTCGAATACCCGAAAATATAGACACTGCAAATACCCAGAGAAGTACGACTATTAATATCAATACCTATCTATCTATCTATCTATCTATCTATCTATCTATCTATCTATCTATCTATCTATCTATCTATATATATATCTATCTATCTTATATATCTATCTATCTATCTATCTATTACCAAACATGTAACTGGTAATAAGCTATATATAAATTTACCGCAGGCACGGCACGTAATTCGCAGCTTTACAGTGCAGGTCAAAATTGTCTTTTAATATGGATTTTGGATTATACTGTTATTGGCTTCGTGATAGTACGTTTGTTACTTTACAATTAGTGGTTAGATAGCTATAGGATTAATGAGTAGGTAGTCCAATACTCTATCTACTGACTCGCTTTGCTTCTACATGCTTATTGATGAAATCCCTAAGTATCGTCGTAGATGTCTTCGAACGATTTAAAGGTTTAAAATTGAATTATTATCAACAGGATACACTTTCAAATGCTCAGCATGGAATTAACGTTGTGTAACTGACTTGTGTTTTGTTACTGCTACTGTTTATACCAACGAGAGTCTGGATCGACAAAATTTTCATAAAAGTCTTGTATCTAGCGTCATCCTTTCATTTTAAAGATATATAGTATACATTAGCCAATTTAGGAATTCACTTCTCAAGACCGTTGAGTGTTATCGAATTGTTATTTTGTTATTTTCAACGTGTCAGAAAACCACCTACATGTTCTTACTGAGACAGATCTAAATATAATCTCTTCCTTAAAATGTGAAGGCCTTAAAAATATATCAACCGGACTCTACAATACCTAGTAAAAGGTGAAAATATAATGAAATAAACAAATGAAGATGCTACATTGTTCCAGTAAGCAGCGAACTGTAAAATGTTCAGAAAATCAGACAGCCAAGAAACCGAACAAATTATAATTAATTAGCTGGAGCAAAAATGGTTGAATAATTAGTTCTAGGTTCAAGTCCAGTAAATACCGAAAAGAACTGTTACAGTTTGTGAAAAAAATTAATTAGAATGGAAGATTAAAGCAAATTTCATTGATAATTTATTTTTATATTGAAATGTGTTTTGTTATTCCTTTCTATGTTATTGTCTCCTTTAAATATATTTGGTTTTCTGGAAGAAGCATAATTGAATGACTAATATTGTTGTACATACAAAAAGTTATTTACTCCAAAAAATGCTCCCCGTGCAAAGAATTGCCAGATCGATCTTAAGGTTCGGCCAAGTATAACTAATGAGTAAATGTTTAATTCGATTTGTGATTCATATAAATGTTATCAATCTGTTTCGTTTGACTTCATTCGGTAGATATGCAAGCGAGTATACACGTATCTATATGTATATGTGTGTAAGTGTATGCGTGTGAGTGAGTATCTGCGTGTGTGCGCACGCACGCACGGGTATGTATATGTACGTATACACGTACGTGTATGTATATGTATGCATATGTATCTATACACACATACATACACATGCATACATACATATATACGTTATATATATATATATATATATATATTCACATTGATAGATAGATAGATAGATAGAATGATAGAGAGAGAGAGACAGACAGAGACAGAGGTAGATAGATAGATAGATAGATAGATAGATAGATAGACACACACACGCAGATACACACGCACATATGTATGTGTGTATATATATATATATATTATATATATATATATATATGTCTGTGTGTGTGTGTGAGTGTGTGTGTGTAGTATGTGTATTGTGTATGTGCGTGTGTGTATACATGTTTATATTTATAGTCATGTCTATTTGCGGTAATGAGCGATCATCAATATTTCTAGCTAAACAGCAAAGACATCCTAACTACAAAATATTTTCAGCAAAATTTCAAGTATGAAAAGTAAATGAATTCTATACGCATTCAACCGCAATCACATCCACGACTACTCCGAAACACCATCATAATTTTTACAACCACCACCATCTCTACCACAGCTCCTAACAACAACAAATACTATATATTGCTATGAACATTACCCTACCTTCACAATTTAGTATAATCATTCACTGCACTTTCTTAGTTTCGCACCACCGTCCCCACCACCAGCTTCATGATACAATCGTACCCTCTTTTGTCTCGCTCTTGCACTTTTATTACTACTACCAGCAATTACTTCATTACCACCGCACTTATCATCATCAGAACTACTTTCAGAAATCCTACTGCAGGACAGTTATTACTGTCATTATTAAGACCATAACCACTCTCATCACTCCCATCGCCACTGTCTGTACTTCGCCGCTGCGAAATGCTGACGGTGGTGGTGGTAGTGATGGTGTTACTGCCCTCAGCAGGAGCGGCTTCTATTATTGATATCAGCTACATCTAACGAAGGAAACGTCACTGCATTTTCCATCTGCGTCATCAAAGCTATCACCAATTCCACAACCAAGAACAGCCATATCATTATTATATTGAACAGCTCCACCATCATTATTATTACCTTTATTATGACCGTTACCACCAACAACAACGCAACCATTACAGTCTCTACTATTATGTGATCGTAATCAAGACTACTAACAATTAGGGACCTTATGCGAGGTCTTTTGACCTGTTAGATACAACAGTCTCATCCCCGCTGCTTCATACCCAACATTCTTATAAAAAAAGGAAGATCAAACTGGCTAATGTGTTTCTAAATACGTTACGTCTGGAAATCAAATACATGATCAAGAATGGAGAGCCTTTGATCATAGACCTTCTCATGGGTTGACCTGGGGCTAAAGAACAACAATCACTACTACCGCCGTTATTATTAGCATCTTTCTAGTCGCCACTATGAAACACCATCACGATTTCTGTTTTTGCCATCACAGTTATTAATCGCGACTACCATTGAAAACCACAGCAACAACAAGCAGACTGTCATTTATAAAAAAAAGGGAAAGGACACATTCAATAATGTGACATTAAATACACTGTATCTCTAAAAGTAAGGTGAGTTGCATTATGGGGAGAATGCTTTTAATTATAGGTCTCCTCGATCGATCATTGGTTTACTTGATCACAGGATGGACTTGAGTATAAATAGCAGCAGAAAAAACAAACAGCAACAACAACAGCAATAATAATGATGATGATGATGATGATGATGATAATGATGATAATAATAATAATAATAATAATAATATAATAATAATAATAATAATAATAATAATAATAATAATAACAACAACAACAACAACAAAACATCATCACCATGAGCTGAACACAACTCTAGATCCATGACTAGCATAATAATAAACAATGCCACCACTTCTAAATATGGCTGCCACAAATAATTTTTCATGGCAGCTATTGATAACATTCACTTCAACAACATCATTGCTACTAGTCCCTTACCTGTACTGTCATTATAGCTATTAAAATAGCAATAACAAGCCGTAAGATGAACAACACTAAGAATTCGTCTAACAATCAGTATATCAGTAACAAGGGTAATTCCGCCGCTAACATCTTTAATAATATCAGCACTATTGCTTCTAACATAGGACCAAAGCATGAAATTTAGCTGAAGGGTATACTTGAATATGTCTACAGTAGTACTTGACAGATGCGTTACTTGACCGAAGAGACAAACGCAAAGTCATCTCAGAGAGAGTTGAATTTGGTACGTAAAAAGCTAGAACAAATCCATACATGAATACAGATCCTATATTTGTTTCGTAGAGTCTACTAGTTAACGGTGTGCTAAACATACGTTGTATTTTATTGAAAGCTGATTGAAAATGTTTTGGGAAATTACTTGAAAATTTATATAAAGTCAACTAAAATGCAATGCATTCTTTACGACGTTGTAGCGGTTCTGCCAATCATTTGCCCTAATAGTGATAGCAATATAAAACAAGAATAACAGCAAAAACGAAAATGAGAAATTAAAAGATTGTCGTCCACTTGCATTTTCAACAGTAGCAACCAGAGCAACGAGAAGCCAACAGTACGGACCACAAACACAAAGAAACTTTGAGGGTACTAGCAATCAGCCGAAAATAGTAAAATAAAAAAGCAGCAATGAAGAATTCATGACTACTTCTAAAATTCTGTTGCAGTGATGACATCAATATTGCTTATTTTTTTTACACACTGGGATGAGGAGTGTAAACGTTTTCGAAGAAAAGAGACAAAAAAGAAAGAAAAGAAAAGAAACTTGTGGAATATTAGAATAAGTATCATGTTGCAGGATAAATTAATACC
Source organism: Octopus sinensis (assembly GCF_006345805.1). Classification (NCBI taxonomy): domain Eukaryota; kingdom Metazoa; phylum Mollusca; class Cephalopoda; order Octopoda; family Octopodidae; genus Octopus; species Octopus sinensis. The sequence goes on along the minus strand of NC_042998.1, from coordinate 129,496,950 downwards.
CATCCGAAATATGTAATTAAATCATAATGACTTTCCTTTATCAGTAACTGGGTGGTGAGATTCTCATATATGTAAGATTGGAATGGAGGGAGCTCTTGGGAAGAGCTTTGCCATAGAATCATTGTATATCGATGGCATCTGCATTGTTGTTCCTATATATGACCGTAATATGTTAAGAAATCCATAAGTGTGCCATTAATCTAGTGTCTCATGATTTGGGGGTGGATGTGGGGGCGGGGTTCCTTTGTATCTAACATCAAAGGACAATGAAAATGCTTCCTACCCACCGGACATGTAGCTATTAATAGTATTTTTGAGATTTCTTTCAAGTGATCTCTTGTTTTTCTTATTACTCGTTTTTAATAATTCAGTCACATTGACCCCTTACATTGCCTTTCAGGTTGGTGAGAGAGAGCAAGCTATACGCATGTCACAAGCCTGGTCTTAATGCTTGCAACAGAGTTAATACTACACAAAAAAAAACATAGAAGAGTGTTGTTAAATCGGACAACGGATTACCTGTACCACCCGATTTGACGACAGAGCGATTTCAAATCACGACGCAAAGAATCAGAACAAATAACGCAAAGTATCTACTCCTCCAATACTCTAACACTTCTGTCAATCCACCTCCCAAAGTTAGTAGTTTATTTATCAGACCTAGAAAGGTAAAAAGTTAAGTTGTTCTCAGAGCAATCTGTATTCAGAGTGCTGGAATAAATAGAGCCAAGTACTTCACTCAAAATTCAAACAACTCTACCAATTCACCGCATGCTTGATTACTTAATAACAATCTTAATAAAAATATTTCCCTGCTAATGTTTTTTCTCGATACAGAAGTCCTAGCTACACATAAACTACGATCAACTCAATAGTCTAGCAGTTTTCCGAATGTCATCTGTCCTACTTCATCTAGCAATATCGCGTTTTACAAACAGCACGTCTTCCTAACACTCTACATTGCTTTAAACACGTTTTTCAAACTGAAGAAAAGCATGTTGTACTCAATGTAAAGATGGTGAAAAGGTTTTCTCCTAGTTTTCTTGTTTTTCGAAAACAGTTAATGCTGTCAGTATATGAGTACGCATGTCATATTTGAATTGAAAACTCTACTATTTAAATGCGTGCTAAGCATGTGCTGTATCTTATTTAATTAACTTAAAGTTGGATGAAAATGTTTTGTTTACTCATTTGAAAGTTAGTATGAAATTAAATAAAATACACGCTTCAGTTAAAATTCCAAATTAAAAGATAAACATGATATTTATAATAAATTTAGTGCGGAATCCGAGCATCACTTAGTTATCTCATCTCCAACAGAAGAATAGATCTAGAGAAATTTATAAGAGGAGTGAAATTGCTTTGTAAAACAATAAAATTAATATGTCACACCTTCGAAATTATTAGTGTGTCACGTTAGATAGATAACAAAAACAAATTTGCAATTTAGGTCAAAGCACTAACACATCATGTTGAATGTAAAGAAAATCGATAAGAAACAATCGCAAGATAATTGGTGATGATAATTGTAAAGTGTTCAGAAAGGTCACAGAAATTTTGCACAGTATCGAGGTACGGAATCTAAATATGTTCCTGCAATCAATCGTAAAAAAAATAAACCAACAATTACTTAACGTGTAAGACGCATATTTCGCTGAATCGCAAACCTGCTTAATTGTTTGCCGATATATACTTACAGTGACAAACTGTGAAAGACGTTATATGCTTTTAGCATATTAAGGCATAAATACGATTTCCATTCTCTACTAATTAATGTTAATTTATACTAAATGGGACTGTGCAATAGGCTTTGAAATACACATCGTACTAAAATACTATCTGAAAATGGCGCATACTCTTGATACTGAATCTTGGATTCCATTCTTGGTTGAAATTGCATATCATTGATTGGCTAAATTAAAACGTGTACGTCACAATATATTTCTTCCCTTTTTTTCTAACTGGATGGAGGGCAAGTATGCAGAAACTGCAGACAACTGGACTAAATATGGTGCCAGATTTACTTCTGTGTTTCTAATATTTCGCAAAACTGGAGATAACGGTATGCGGAGATAGAAATACGAGGCTCAAATCTGGTTAACGAAATTAACTTCCCATACACCACAATATACCTCGACTTGTATATCTAATAGCCACCATTTTTATCAACGCTAACCCTCTACGAAGTAACAGGTCACCTCATAAGTAATGCCCGAATTTTGAATAAGGAAAAACGTGATCTAATTTTACATTTTATTAAAACTTTCAAAAGTTGAACATTACCATCACCGTATCAAAATAACAAATAACAGGGGGTATTCCATGGCCAAGACCAAAAGACCTACTCACTGGAAAAAAAGAAAATGTTAGCACCTAATGTCAAACATACTACCTTTGTCAACAGAGATCTTAAAAAAACATTTAAACAGCACAAAAACACAACCACAGTACATCGAGTAAAAAGCCATTCACCAGCCTTTCTGCATGCATATACGACACAAGCCTAAACTTCTCACACTGGCTTTAAAGTCTACTGCGACCATAGATATGCGTATATGTAATATAGCATCAAAACGTGCATGAAAGAGACGACAGGGCTTGTGGTTTCAGAGTGAAACTCTCTACTCGGAATATAACGAATATTTCAATACAGCTCAGATATCATTGATAGTGTTATTACTGACCGGTAGAAAATTCACTCGCCCGCATGCTTAAACGCTTAGATAAGAGATGCTGTTTTTGTCTTTTTTCTGACTTTAGCGCTTAGTCTGAACTAATCAATAGTAAGTATACTGACTTGAAACTTTGGCGCAATGCCAACACTTTCGGTGGGAAAGGTGAGTCGATTACATCGACCATAGTAATTATTTTATCGACTCCGAAAGGATGAAAGGCAAAATCGAATTCTAGGAATTTGAACTCAGAAAGTTAAGACGAATGAAAGAGCAGACAATGTGACCCTCTTGGTAAGTGGATGTGAGAGCCTCGCACAAAAAGAATACAAGTGCCGCCATGATAAAGTGCGTGTATATCTTCATTGACTCTTATGCCGTAAAAACCATTATGAAATAACAGAGAACTGATATGAGCATATACCAAGTAAAGTTATTCAGGAGGATGGACGAGTAACGATACTCTGGGACTATGATTTTCAATCGGATCGTTTAATCGAACACCGTCGGTCGGATATTGTCATATTGATTAGGAGAGACGAATGCTGTCAGATCATTAATGTAGCCATACCAAATGATGTGAATGTTGTGAGTAAAGAGGTTGAGAAAATCACCAAGTACTCCGAATTAAAAGTGGAAATAAATAGCAAGACTATATGGACAGCGAGAGGGTAAAGTAAAAGTGATACCAGTAGTGATCGAAGCATTGGTCTCAATCTCATTGAAACTTCAAAACTTCTTAAGGCAACTGGAAATCTCATGCAATATTGATCTCTTGCAAAAAAGCAGCCTTATTAGCCACAGCGCAATTTTTAAGGAATGTATTATTATTATTATTATTATTATTATTATTATTATTATTATTGAGTGAATGAGCTGTGCATGCCACCAAAGTAACATTGTGGTAAAATATACAAAGCCCAGTATGCCCATCATGACTACCCGTCTGATAAGGGTACACCAGGCACATGCATCACAACCATATGTGTGCGATATGGTGATCTCATATCAAGATAAACAGCGCATGACTTTGTAGGTGTGCCCAGTTAGAGCTTTCTTCTGGTCGAGTAGCCCATTCCGCTCAAAAGGTCCTAAATTAGGGATTGGTTAAAGATATTGAATGAACCACCCATGTTTCCATTATTAGTATTGTTGTTGTTGTTGTTGTTGATGATGATGATGTTGTTGTTTTTGTTGTTGTTGTTATTTTAGGGTGTCCCTCAGGACGCCCTAGTTAGATAAATATTATTATTGTTACTATTATTATTATTATTATTATTATTATTATTATTATTATTATTATTATTGTTATTATTATTATTATTATACTCATAACAGAGTTGTTGTGGAGGAGTGTTGCATAGTAGCGTGTGTAAATCATAAATCAACCATTTCATTGTATTCGTGATTATCTGTCCATCGTTTTTTTTTTTTTTGTTCGGGCAGTGGCATTAAGAGATGGGTCCGTTTTTATAGAATACTGCCCATGGACATGTGTTGATGTTTCTTTCGTATTTATAATTATTACTGTTGTATAAACGAGAGACCGAGAAGAAACAGCAATGTCTATATATAAAGAGGATTTGTACAGATATAGATATGGTTGCATATGTGATTAAAATTTTACTTACAGCTTTGCAGTTTTCGTATAGAGGTATTGTAGTCAATGTGTTTACATGTTCATGCACGTTTTGTTTTGCTGTGGTGGGGCATCTGAAGGAAGCTATTTTTATATATTCTCCATACAAGAAAAATCTTTCAGTTTCCTGAGATGGCTGACATTAAAACAGTTTTCTTTCATTGCTTTTGAGGATTCTTAATTCCTGCTTCATGATGGCTTCAGATATCATCTATTTTCTCGGCAGTTCACTGTTACACGTCCATGCTGTTTGTTTTTCGCTGGTGATGGTGTCATTGTCACTCGTCGCCCTTGTAATGGAATTCGGGCTGTGTCTAAGTGCAGAGACGTCCAGAAATGACATGCCGAGAGGACTTGTCTCAATGAATATACAATTCAAATAATTCCCCGGTGGTAGCAGAACACATACTCGAGCGGTGCTGCTTCAAGGTTACGGAAGAATTGGTTCAGCAAGGCAGAAAACTTAATTGCTACACGGATGACGGCATGGATCATCTGCAAGCGACGAAAGGAAAAGCAGCAAAGTTATCATCAACATCATTGTGCTCCTACTTCAACGGCACTGTCCGGTACAATACTGATTCAAACAGCGATGATAACATCACACCCAGTTTCACAAACTGACATCAGCAAGCCGAGGAACCTTCCAAGTAGTACCATTGTAGTGTGATAGCCGAGGAACCTTCCAAGTAGCAAACGAGACGTGTAGAAATAGAACATGAATCCTAGAAATAGAGACGTGATTAAACAATAGCTACACAGAACAAGTGAGGGAGCCCACTCTTCCCGGAAGAAACACAGATCAAGAATCACCTCCATCTTGAAAGACATGAAATTTATGCTGGCGTGGAATATTCGACAAATATTTTATTTATATCATCCTAACAACTTGCAGAGGAACGGAACTGAGAATTATTGCAGAGTGTATTTCCAGCGCAGCCAGATTACTGTGACTGTCACTTCATACTTTTATAGTCAGCCGGTTTTTAAGATAGCCTCTAAAAGTGTTTAGTTCGATGCTTGTTTGTCTTCTCATAACATTTTTATTCAAGTCTACTGCGGTTTAAAATGTCAGTTTAAAGTTTATGAAATAAGACAGGAAGTAATGCATTTCTATTTATGTTCTGATAGAAATCACGTTAGCTTTTGACTCTATCCTTGCTTTTGAATGCAGAACTGCTTACCAATTTAATCATGGTGTATTTAATGTTCCTGCTTGTGTTACCTTACTCATGACTGATGTGTTCAGGATGAACATGCGGGCCACACTATGAAAAACGTTTTGGTAGTTTATCTAAGCCATATTAAGAAAGTTTTGAACAAATTATATTTGTTTAAATATATTTCTTCTCCACATTCGAACATACCATTATCTTTACATTCATATGTTTCAATGCAGCATAACTTTTGATGTAGAAATATACTTATTTTCCCAAGTAATTCTTTACCTCATTTGATAATATTTCAGTTAGAATAATTTTCATAATATAAATAATTAATCGGTCTATAGATATTCGATTATGCATTTTCGTTAATCCAGATCATAAAGAAGGACGTTTTTACCCTCTCTGAGGCCAACCAGTATCCTGTGTGGTTTATTTTCCATGGAGGTTGTTAAATATACCAACAAAATTTTGAGATTTTATCATGATATTGTCTAATAGTGCTTCTGTTCTTCCTTTTATTGCTTCCTATAACTGTTCTATTGCAAAACATTCGTTGTTAAATTCGTTTGTTGAACTAAAACAAAATACACTTCAGAATTCAGCATCACATTCTGTTGGTGCAGCATTGATCTCTATCTAGTTTTTAACTACTTCTTGGTAAAATCATCTTTTTTGATAATTAAAACGACATGCGATTTGCAATTTAGTGTGTATGTTCGAATGTGGAGAAGAAATATATTTAATCCATGATTTGTTTAAAAAGTTTTTACTATGGCTTAGATGAACTACCAAAACGTTTTTAATAGTGTTGCCCGCATATTGATCCCGAACACATCAGTCATGAGTAAGGTAACACAAATAGAAAGCAGGAACATTAAAAATACTATTTAGCGTATCAAGCTTCCTTTCATTTCAGACCCTTTCTTGACTATATCATACTTTTACAGCATTTCTCTCTCCTTTGTTCTTTAATTATGTCTTTTTGTTATTGATTAAGTTATAGTTCGAAATATCTTTTCAATTTGTTAATTTATTTTTGCATGTTTGTTTTCTACTGTGATTGCTTGGGTATTGATATCCTTATATGAATATATGTGAGGGGGAATCAAGTTACCTTTGTATCCCCTTTATATTACTGTTCATATTATTTGGTGTCACCTCATGATATTGATTTCATTTCTTTACTTTAGTTCTGCGCTGGAAAGGCTTCCTTACTGTAACTGTTTTTGCCATTTTATCGTTATTTATTATCGTTAGAAGTTACTTCGCTGAACCATTGCAACATCTAAGGATTTTAATTATTTAACTACTTCTTCTATTTAAAAAATGTTCTATTCTTAAATCTTTCTAATATTTCCATTTGTTCATTGTTTTTATTATTTTTTTTCGGTTTCTGTTTTTCAGAATTCTGCAGGTGTTTGGGGGGTTTGTTTTTGTTGTTTCACGTTTCAGTTTTTCTCAAACATTGATTTGATTTCTGTTGGTTCCTTTACTTTTTATTCCCGTAGTCTAAAATAAATTGTTGAGCTCATGGACTTTGCAGGTTCTTGAATGTTTTCAATTTGAAAGGTTCAGAGCTTTTATTCTTGTTTGTTTTTTGTTGATTATTTGTGTACTCATAACATGTTCTTTCTCTTGAGATTTCTTTTTCTGAGTGTAATATCTTTCTGTTTATTTTTTAATTTAACTTCTTAAATTAGCTATTCTGTTAATAACCAAAACTTACTTTGAAATCAGGATTATTTTCTCTACAAAGATTGTCCGAAAATTCACTCACAGTTTCATTTTTTGCAGAAGAGTTTTGATGTAAGAAAATGCAAAAAATATAGAAACACATTCCTCTTGTAATATTTTTATAGCTTTTCCGTTTTATTTATGACCCTTGAAGACTAAAACCCAGTACTATATTTATATTGTAAACGTTTTCGTTGATTATTGACATATCTATTTTTGATGATAGTGTCTGCACTTCCAATTCTGTATTTTAATTTATCATGTGGTAGTAGAAATTTTGACAGCGTCGGTGTTGAATGGACGTGCGTTTGTTTATGTTTTTTTCGTATTGTCCGAAGCCGTAATCGATGTCTACTACCTGATGGTAAAGGTCGTGGCATACACGTTGCTGGTCGCGTTGATTTTGTCGTCTTTGTTGTTGTTGATGTTGTTGCTTTCTTATATAGTTACTATTTTTTGTGATTGTTACTTTTGCTGCTCTTCAAATTGTTACTGCTAACGCGGATAGTTGCGACGCAGGTGGCAAAACCTCTGCTTTTAATATTTCCCGCTTTATTTTAGCACGTCGAACTATCGCAGTAAAACATCATCTGGAGAATATGAAAGGAATTTTCCACTTCTTGACTTCCACGTTTTTACATACATATCACACCTCTCATTTTTGTTCGTCAAATGTCACCATCTGCAATTTTGAAATTTATCGAATTAATTTGTTAATGGGGTATTTAAATGAAGGAATTCAGAGCCAAGAAAATCGACATTTCATTAGTCATAAGGTATGAATTTTACACTATCTAGCGCATAAAGAGGAAAGAATAGATTAAGATGAAATAATATAGACTCATTAAATTTATACTTTAAGAAGTGTTAATACAATGAATAAGGCAACAGGACTAATAATTACGCGAGCATTACCGGTAAAAAGTTACAATGATGATATTTTCGATTGGAAATTAAACGAACAAGTATATCACATTCACTGATATTGCTGAAAGAAGGTTGAAATGGGTCCGGCGCCCATGTAAGTCACTACAAGGACCATGGTGGCCTCGTTCCGATATAGATCGTATTTTTAATCCAACATGATTATGAAGAGATTTATCTGAGACAAATCCAATGCATTGTATCTTTTTATGTTATATTTACGTGAATGTACATACCTTGTACTGTATATCAGACGGGAATATACTCGTTTAACAATCGACCATACGGTATTCACAAGACCCAAGAAGGTTACAGACTGTCCCATAAATCTCCTGAGTCACGGGTGGGACGATTTTCTACTCGCTGCAAAATATATTGTGCTTTCATCACATCGTATCTATGACCAGATGTTTCCTTAGACAAAGGCCAGATTTCCATACGGTATATATGTTTGGTTTGATGCACATGTTGCTGTTATCTTAATGTACCGTTGGCTTTCTTGCAAATACCGTTATGCATGGATACATGTGTGTCTCTGTGTGCGTGTCTGTGTGAGTTTGTGTGTGTATGTGCGCTTGGCTTAGATTTCCCTTGGCGGGCTGGCCATATCGGAGCAATCTCAAGATTAATCAGCCGAAATTGCTAAGATGATCTGGCTCTTGACTGATGACTGAGGGCTTCCAATGTCCCGTCCTGTGGTTCTTGTGTCGTCTCTGTGGTGTTTCATGTTCTTGTCCATGTCTGTAATTATTTTTACTGTTTACCTATATAATCGGCGGCTACGTATCCACAATTGTCCTTATACGATAAGTATATTTTTTCTCTAGCATTGATACGACTCTTAATCTGTCTCTTTCTCTCTCTCTCTCCTCCCTTATTCCCCTTCCTTTCTTTCCCTCTCCATCCGTCTCCCCCCCCCTTCTACGTTTCTCTATATCTCTCACCTCCAGCCCCCTCGATCTGTCTCTTTCTTCTCCTCCCTCGTCCACCTTCTCTCTCTTTTCATCTGTCCCTTTCTCCTGTCTTTTGTTCTCACGTGACCGCTAGCCGCTGTTGAGCGCTCTTTTCGTTTCAGCAGTCGCAGAAGCAACACGTATTTGTTCGTCTCCCTGCGGCCATTAGGCACAACTTCACAACCAGCCCCATACTCAACTCGTCCTGTCGAAAGACCTTGTCCTACGTCCTGGTTTTGTTTTGTTGTTTATTTTTTATTTTTACCGTTATTGTTTTTACGTTTTTGTATTCTTATTGGTGTCACGTATTCTGTATTTTTGTTCGTGTACTTCGTTCGTTTTCCGTCCTCGTGTTGTATACATTCGAAGCTTTCTTCCAGGGGATCTAATGCGCTTGGCTTAGATTTCCCTTGGCGGGCTGGCCATATCGGAGCAATCTCAAGATTAATCAGCCGAAATTGCTAAGATGATCTGGCTCTTGACTGATGACTGAGGGCTTCGAATGTCCCGTCCTGTGGTTCTTGTGTCGTCTCTGTGGTGTTTCATGTTCTTGTCCATGTCTGTAATTATTTTTACTGTTTACCTATATATATATATATATATATATATATATATATATATACACGAATGAGTAGACAAGCGAAAGGAGGGCACTCAATACATCTATTGTGAGTTATATGTATAGATCAAAACAGTTTGATTCAGATTCCTTGGTACTCTGAGTTCAAGCGTGTGGCTAGTCTTCGGCCATCGGAGTATGAATGTGGGTTCGATTCAAGGTTTACAACTGGATGTTAGCTTACAGTTGGTCGAGAAAGGTCATACCGCATAGCGGTTTGATGTTGGTATTTCAGCGACAACAGTTAGTTGAAAATACTGCATGGCGAACAGGAAAACTAACCGCGTAGTAAACAGGAAACCGATATATATTAGAACTCCAAGTTAGCGTCGACTTCATTTCTTTATTTCAACTTTTATAATCATTTTACTATTCTCAAATAAATATTTTGGCTAAGTATTAAATTAAATTTGTCTCATAGTCATTCAATGTTGGAACCCCAATCATTTAAATTTACTTTCGTTGTTTAATACCAGGTCTGCCATTATCGAACCTATCAATAACCAAAACGTTCCACCCACGACCATCTTCTTTGTCGAGATACACTGTCCTGACAACTATATTATTCACTTTATCCTTTGCTAAGGTACAATTTAAAACAAATTGACTCCTATTTCTAGCAAACCAAACAGCGATGTTCTGGCTCTTGTCTTAATTTTGCATAAATGTGTCTTAATTAAAAATTAAAATACGTGATAAATACTTTGAAGACAATGGTGACATTATTTTCAGTACTATCTACCGGGTCATGTTATTGAATCGAATATTATATTTTTACTCACCAATAGAGGAAAGAGTAATCAGTGGAAGAAAATGAAATTATTGTATGTTAAGGAATCTTCAAAATAGCTACGAAAAGTGTTATCTGAAGGCAAAATCAGTTTTAACTTTCACATAACACCCCATCTCAACTCATCAATTTCCAAGATTTTCTACAGTATGGATGACATGACTTTCAGCTAAAATACTCTAATTAGTATTTCAAAGAACGATACCTTAGTTTGTAGTTTTCTTGGTTTAATTTATGTTTGTTAATACTTCACAAATATAAAAAATAATAATAATAATAATGATAAAATTATATGCTAAAGCTTAAACATTGAAGCATAAAAATTTATAACGAGGCAATGTCAACACATTCAACAGTTTACGTTGAATAGTATTAATTAACATTCGGACGCATAGTTAAAGAATTCAAATAACAGAAATATTGCTATGAGCATGGAAGCACCCTCAAATACATCATCATCTTCAGAAGCAGCATTTTCATCATTATTTTCATCATCATCACTAACGCTACCAACACTACCATCACCATCACCTCAACCATCATCAACAACATAAACATCATCATCGTCTTCACCTCGTCTTCAATATTAGTATTAGATGATTCTGATTAGTGTTAATAGTGGGAACCATCACCGCTACCTCCACCTTCCTGTCTTCATCATCATTATCATTATCATTATCAGATCGTCATAATCATCACCATCATCCTTCGAATCTGCTGCAGCTGTATCGTTGTTATATTATCATTATTATTGTTGTCGTTATCGCCATCCTCATCAACATCGTCATCATGTTTTCACCAATTTTAGTGAAGTTTTTATGACCTCACCAGTTACGCCTCCGAGCTCCTGAGGTGTGAACAGCATTGACTTTTATGGTTATAGAATTGTTTGCTAACTATATTTCTTTGTAGTGACATTTATTGTGTTGTTTCTACTGTTATTTTAATAATCTATTTACTGTAAAGAGAATGCAGAATGCGAGAGGTATTTTTCGGATGTTGCTTGTGATTTGTATGTGCTATCTGATTGTTACTGTGTTTGAGATGTTGACTGTATAAAGTATGTGCCGCTTGACTTCTGGAATATTAATAGATGTCAACTACATACAATGTGAGTTGTATGATTTGTTTGTGTTACAGTTATATGCGTTCCGTGCAGAAAGTGTACTGTATGACTTGTGCTGATGCTTTGAAAATATTTAGCGCAGGATGTTGGCTGTGATTAGCAGGGTTATTGTTTGGATCGTGTGCAAGATTGAAGAATCTGCTTTGAAGAGAATGAGTTGTTTCTATATTTTATATGAAATTCCTATTTGCTGTGTTTTCACATTTTCAATTATTACCAGTAATAATTATTTCACATATTGGGAATTTTTTTTACATTTCTTTCAGGTCCTTGATAATTACCACTGGTCCATTTGTGTTGATCTTTCTATCAGTTTAGCAGGCACTTCCAAGCTGAGTGTCGTATAGTTATTGTCATGTACCTTCTTTTGATATACTTCAATACTGCCCCATAACAGTTTTCACCTGCACCTGTCTCTATATTGTGCAGTGAGCCTAGCTGTGCATTCGATCATGCTTTTCAACATCTTTGAACTTGGCAAGGGCTGAGTAGTTAGAAATGATGCGGCTAAACCCCTATTGTGACGATTGCATGGGTTGCACTTCATATTAGAATCCGTTTCTATACTTTGTTTTTGTATTTCGTTTTGGTTAAGCATTGATGCTGTACCATAATATCAGACTTGCTGCTTTTAACATAAAGTTATTTTGCCATTGGTGTTTCACATTCTGGTGTATACTACTCTCCGTCAAGTCATGCAGTATAGCGGCTTTCGAGTAAATATTCTTTCCTCTATATTTGTTGAGTATAATTTTCAATTCAGTTCCGATCTCATTTCTTGCTGCTTTTAACCGCATTTATTCAGTGAAGTTCACACACACACACATATACACACACACACACATGTATGTATGCATATGTGTATGTAGATATATATTTATATTATATATATGTGTGTGTATGTGTGCGAATATGTATAGAAACATACATGTATGCATATACATGTACATACGCATTTTTATATACATATATGTAATAGTATAGTATATATTGCATAGCATGTAACTGTAATATTCACTGTCTTATTTGTAGAGTGTACAAAGGCAGCACACAGCTTATACGACCGACCGGTATGTATGAATTACAAACCGCGTAGATACGTATTTAATAAGAATACATGACAAGCAGATACAGGCCATAACACAACAAAAATCTGTTTATGAAGATAAGAAGGTAGAGGATTTAATTCCATTAAGTTCGGACTGGGGTGCCTACGAGGTATTGAATACGAGGTATTGAAAGAATTCTCGATATTGAGAGGTAGTTAGAGTCGTGATTGAGAGCTACTGTGTAAGATCTCCTTAGTGTTATTAGGAAAGTCCGGTAGATATTCACGAAACATGAGAAATAAACAATAATTTCAGTTCTCTATTGCGCAACAGAAAGCTTGAACGCTGTGCAGAAGATTAAACTAAAGGTTGCAGTTAAGGCGACTGATCACAATCTATGACCAGCTAACGAGTCATGAACAATTAAAAAAGCTAGATGGGGCTTATTCGGGCTGGAGGGATATAAAGATTTATAACAAATTCGTACAAGATCAGATAAGCTATTACAATAGAAATTGCTTTCTAGGTGAATTAGCTTGACAACCGGTGCTGGTGTGTTTACGTTCCCGTTACTTAGCGGTTCAGCAAAAGAAACTGATAGCTAACGTACCAGACTTAAAAATAAGTACTGGGGTCAACAAAAAATTCTTGAATGTGGGGTCTCATCATCGTCGCAGTCTATGACTGAAACAAGTAAAAGATGGAAAATATTACTGAATATAATTTTATGTTTGCTACTATTTGTAGATGTATTCCATTAATATTATATAGTGTAAAATATACTGTTATGATTCCTACTACATATTAAGAAAACACATTTATCGAAGCTATACAGAGCGACAGTAACAGAACACTGATGGATAATTGAAAGTAACATGAAATGATAGAAAATTATCACTAAAGACGTATTGTTTACCGGAAGTAACGCCATAGATATGCTGGTGAAGTTACACAAAGGGACCGGATAAGAAAGAACAAATGATATAGTCGCATAAAACAATAAAAGATATGTAAATCGTAAAGATATGCGTTCATTGATGGTGCAGTTTATAGATAGGCATACAAATATGGTGTAAAATGGCCTAAAGGGATTGCAAATGATTGTTATAAAATGTGACTACACACACGTGAGAGATAAGGGAGAAAGTCTATTATCTATGAAAAGGCATGAAAGCAATATAGTAATAATGAGGTGAGGGGTCATTAAATATGGATTATATGTTCATTAAATAGTATGTGGTTGTTGAATAAATATTTTCATATTTCAGAATAAATTGACACGTGCAGCAGGAAATATGCATTATAGAAAGACAAGAGTATGTCACTCGGAACTACGCACTAAACGTATGCTTCTAAATGAAAGAGTCGGGAAGGGCATCTCATTGGCTACGGTGCATAATATTTTGTAAACGCATACCATGCAAGAAGAATATTGCGCACTATACTTCGTTAGGAAATTGAACACTAACGTCACATACATACTTACATCGGGACTACCGAACCGATATGTTTAGTTTTATATTTCAAATTATGTACACGTACACACAAACACAAAGGCATACGCGAACTCTCACGAGAACACACACACACGCGCGCGCGCGCGCGCACACACACACAAACAGATACACACGTATACACATATAAACACATAGAGTTACATGTATATATGTGTGTGCGTGCGTATATGTGTCTGTATATGTGTGTACGTGTGGGGGGTGCAGGGGGTTATATATTTGTTTTGCAAGATCCCTCATATGAAATTGTGTGTTGAAATAGATATTGTTCTATTTGGGGATGGTAATAATGTTTTACTTTGATTTGCTTTGGGGGTTTCTTTTGACAATTAGCCACATGCCCTATATACAATTTCTTCACTTCAGCTTTATTATTATTATTATTATTATTATTATTACTATTATTATTATTATATTATTATTATTATTATTATTATTATTATTATTATTATTATTATTATCATCATCATTATTATTACTTTAGTGTCCTTTGCCTGAAATCTTTTGTCACACATCCTGTGACCTCTTTCGCGTCTCTCCATCCCACGTATCTCCTCTTGTTCTGTTTAGTCCAATCTATATTTCTGTGGTATGTATCCTTATATGTGCATAAGCTTACTTCTGCATGTGTGTGTGTGTGAGTGTGAGTGTGTCTCACTGTTTTCGCGCACGCGCGTGCACACGTGTCTATGTGCTTAGCATGTATGTTTTGTGTAGGTGTGTATTGGTTTGCTTACTACACTGTTTGTAGCCGTGTCTTCTATTTAGGCTTTTCTTCTTTTCTTATTCATTTACTTACTTTTTTCTCATTCCACCTTTAGTATGTGTATCTGTGTTTTGTGTGTTGGTGGGTTTATGTATTATACCCTTTGTAGCTAATTCCTTTTCTCGCTTCTCTCATTTTGTATTTAGTCTTCAGGTTACGTAGTGTGGTGTGGTTTGTCGTAAGTAGAATAAAATACAGGTGGTTTGATCAATAAGTATCTGAACTGTTGCCATAGTAACAAAGCTAAAGCATGCAGAGTAAAACCGCTTGGCACAGATTGACTTTGAATCTTACTGTGCATGCGCACTAAGTATTAAAGTTATAGCTCACTTCCACTGCTTACAGCAGCGCTTGGAACGTGTGATCGTCGCATTGACCATGACAGAGAAAGTTGTCATGGGGATACCTGCTCAGAGGCCTACGCAAACTTTTCAAATAGTTTTCCTCGTTTTCGATTCAACAAGGAGATCAACTGCAACTGAAACCTGAATGTCATTTTGGTCTGCTGAAAGGATTTTTGGTTATAAACGTAGTAGGCACATGTCTCATACCCAAATCTTCAGTGATAATGGACGGAAGTGAACCGTAAAAATGTTACTTGCCAGCGCTAAATTACCCACCAAATATACAACCCTTCTACTCAAAAAGTGTAACAGCCCTAAGTGCAGAACTTGCATCTTCCTCTTAGAGGGCTCACCATACAAATTTAAGTCAGGTCAAACTTTTACCATAAAAGATCACTGCACCTGTGCTACGGAGAACTTAATCGATGTTCTCAAATATGGAGGGTGTGGTGGAGACTACATAGGTCAAATTAGTTTAACCTTAAGGGACATTCTAACGGTGCACAGGCAACAAATCCGGGACCACACGACTAAGAAAATTCCCGTAAGCATACACCTAGACCAATGCACCTTAAACATAAACCCGAAATACCAAATCTTCCCTTTCTATCAATGCACCGGAAACATTTTAACCCAATTCCGTTTCAACAAGGAAAGCATACTCATTAAATAATATAGACCACTGCTGAATATCCTTTAGAAAGGAGAAAAAACAATAAAGAGAAAAGGAAAAAAAGACTCAATTTTGGAAGAAAGACTATACTAAAACAGCCATAATCTCTTCCTTCAGGGGAACCGCTCACAGCATCTAATAATATCACAGACCTACGAGCAATTGTTGCTAACAATCTCAGTTGGCGTGCCCACATCAACAATAAGGTCAATGTACCTCGTAGGATGAGCCATTGTGTCTTAAGAATCTTCCGGTCCAGAGAACAAGGTGTCATTCGACTTTTTCCCTCCTTTGTACGGCCACACCTTGAATACTTCTGCTCCCTGTGGTCTCTCCAAACAAAACAAAACATCTCGAAAATTGAATCAGCCCAGAGGGCACTCCCTAGACGAATTAAGGGCATGACTGACCTCGATTACTAGAACCACCTTAAAGCCTTGAGACTCTACTCTCTCCAGCGCCGCCGCGAGCGGTACATCATTTGCACGATGTTGAGATTTTACCGCCAGCAGTGTTTTACGGCGCTAGAAAAGCGTTTATCAATATCTATAAAGCTTAAATGCGAAAAGTTTGTTTGTCTCATTTTGTGATTGGAGCGAGTTAAGGGGCACTAGATGGGATCGGATTAACTCCAAAACTTACAGGGACATGTAAAAAGAGGTGCGGAAGTGAGTGGCCTAGGTTAGATATCTCAAAATCTGTGGTTACTAGGGCAACCAAACCCACACTTTGACAAGTGTTTGTCGATTCTCTCTTTCGCATATCAACCTCTCTCCCTCCATCTCTCTCTTTCCTTCCTTCCCTCTACGTTCTCTCTATAACGACGTTTGACAACTTCACCGTCTCTCTGTCACTCTTTCTCCCACCACCTCTCTCACTGTACGTCTGTCAATATCTATAGAGAGAAAGCGTTGACAACCGCAAAAGTTTAAATATTCCCGCCACAGGTCTCTTAGAACGGTGAATTATTACGTTGATACAAATTGGATTTTTATGTGAAAAGGGGTCTAAATGGGGCTGGAAGGGGATTAAGATTTACAGGAGGGGGATGTTTAGGAATTCTCTGTTACATCAAGCTAAAAAATTTGCGCCAGCCTTTAAATCGTCAATGTGTGGCCGTCCGTCATGAGGAAGTTTTGAATGCCTGCCATGGTGAGTCTACTGTCGTGAGAAAGAATCCCTTTAGAACTTGCTGTTTAGGAATTTTTTCTTTTTTTTTTTGATCAAGTGCAAAATTTTGCGCCAGCCGTTAAACTGCCAGTACGTTGCTGTCCGTCGTTAAAAAGATTTGAATGCCAGCCATGGTGAGTCTACTATCCTCATATTCTATCTCTTCAAACTTTGGTTTCCAACATATTTTAATTTTTATTCAGCTCGCAAGGTCATCTGTCCCTTTTAAATGTTAGTGTTTTGCTGCCCGCCTTGAAGCAGACCTTTCCGTCGTCACTGCCTGATATTTATAATTGATTTTTCAAACTTTTTTCTTTCTCAACTAACTCAAAATCTTTTGTTCTTTATAAATAATAGGAGAGAGATAAATAGAGAAAGATAGAGAGTAAAAGAAAGCGAGGGAGAGTCCGAGAGAAAGGAAGAGTAAGAGAGTGGGAAAGTGCGAGAAAAAGGAGATAGAAACAAAGCGGGGGAATGTGGCGATAAGAAACAGAAAGGAAGCAACAGGCAGTAACAACCACACCCTCACCCGCACGTAGAGCATGTCACCTTAAGCTAGTATAGATTATAAAGATGAGTGGGCCGAAGACAGTCCCCTGGGGGACATTCCCAAAAAGTCAAAGGGAAAACAACAAAGCGAGGATGTGGTACATACAAAGTATATATGTATGTGTGTGTGCGTGCGTGCGTTCGAGGATGTCTGTGTGCCTGTGTGTGTGAGTATATATATATATATATATATATATATATATATACATATATATATGTGTGAGTATATATATATATATATATATACATATATATGTGTGTATGTGTGTGTGTGTTTATGTATATAGACAGACATACTATAGTGAGAAAGACAGAGAAGCAGGGTAATTTGTCCTTAAATAGGTACGTCATATTCTCAGGTATACGTACTTATACACATACATATGTATGTATACATGTATTTATGTATATATATATACATATACATACATACATACATATATATGTATACACGAAGTGAGAAAGAGAGAGAGAGAGAAACAGGACTACGTAGTAGTTTCTTTAGCATTTAAATGATATATAAAATAGTAATTTTTAAAAATCATATTACTTTTCTATACATATATTTCCTAAATACTATTACTTCTCTAATATCGCTAATATGTTTTGACATGTATATGTATGTATATTAGGATGGGTGTATGTGTGGGAGCTTTCACTCTACATATGAATGTAGCCATCTGTGCACATGAATGTAGCTATATATCAAACATATAATAAAATTTTTAACACATTTCAGACCTGCAAATGCATTTCTGGTAGATTTTGTTTCGTAATTACGTATTTCTTTCTAACCGCTTCCACACCAAATCAATGGAAATTTCGTTTGGAAAGAGTAAAATATGAGTTCAAAAGAATTCCATTTGCATAAATAGCTCTAATGAGGTTGTTTGTAATAATGACATCAGAGGGTTCCCAATGAATTAAACCAGGGACGCCTGACAATAATAATATATGAATATCATATAGTTTGTTTTCATTTGCATTACTCTTGACACGCATTATATTCTACGGATGTCACCTACAGTCTACAGTCATGGTATAAGTGTATGCACATTTGCTATATATAGAAATGAATGCGTGTATTAACAAACGAAACATATAAGTAATTCAATAACTGTGTTATGTGTGTGTGCATGTATGTGTGTGTGTATGTGTGTGTGTACTTGTGTGTATAAGGAAAAGAATCTGAAAATGCAGGAGTCATTTAAAAGTATGTATTAACGTTACCGTTTTACCTTATTTAAGAATGATTTCCAAAAGTAAAGTATGAGGCTTTGTGTATCTTCTGTGGTGTCAAAAATGAGTTTACATAAATGTAGTCAAATCAAGTGATTGAGTTTTTGACAATGAGAAGAAAAAAATTGAAGCTTTGTGCATTCTCTGTGATGAGTCAAAGGATAGCGTACATAAAAACATTCAGATCAGGTTACATAATTTTTTACAAAATTGATTTACAGATCAGGTAATAAGAAAATTTTATTACCTGATCTGAATGGAATTATGTAAACTATTCTTTGACTCATCATATAGGATACACAAAGCCTTAAACATTTCTTATCATTATCAAAGACTCTGTCACTTCATTTGAATATATTTGTGTGAATTGATTTTTGACACCACAGAGAATACACAAAGCCTCATACTTTATTGCTGAAAATCTTTTTAAATAAGTGAAACCGGTTAAGTTAATAAATTCTTTTAAAAACTCCTGCCTTTTCACGTTCTTTTCAATAAGTAGATAGATAGATAGATAGATAGATAGATAGATAGATAGATAGATAGATAGATAGATAGATAAAACTTATTTCGAAGAGGATGCGTGGCGTTCTCACATAAAATAAAATATCTATAATATATATATGCATATATACATACGTATATGTACATACTTACATCTATACGTATATATATATATATATATATATATATATATATATATATATAATATATATATATATATATGCATATGTGGGCACAGGGCGTCGCAAAACGTGTACAACAAAAAAATACGAAGTACGAGTTCATGAAATATGAAATATTTTTTCGAACAACGCAAGACACAAATGGAAAACAAGACATAAAGAATGACCCATCATCAGTTGTTGAAATACTTTCGTATTTCAAGCATTTAACAACAATATACGTTTTCGATAAAACAGTTGTGCCCGCAAAGCAAATTAAATAAAATTTGGGGATCTTGTGGGGGGTCAATAATATAGCCTGGTCGGCAACTGTTTTATTGAAAGCGTATATTGTTGTTAATATATATATACTATTAATATTATCATCTGATCGTACGCCAAGCATCCATTTCCAAGTAAGTTTTATCTTATTAATTCTGATGCGCACTCTAGAAACTACCTCTATTCTCTTTCCCTCGCTTGTTCTTCCTTTCTGTTTTTCTCTCCCACACTTTCTCTAATTCGTCTCTCTCCTTCACGGTCCCCTTCCCTCTCTCTCTCACTGTTCCTCCTTGACTCTGTCGTTGCTCACACGTGACCAACAGCTATCTTTCTTCCTAAAGACAAGACGTGCTCTTGCCTGTCTCTTCTCAAAGCTCGTTTTTTTAGCGTTCACCACTCTACCTACATATATATGTAGGCATGTACATGTATGTGTGTATATATGCATGATATTATAAAATATATGTATATATACATATGCACACACACACACATATACATATATATTTCTTTACTACCAACAAGGGGCTAAACACAGAGTGGTCAAACAAGGACAGACAAAGGGATTAAGTTGATTACATCGATCCCAGTGAGTAACTGGTACTTAATTTATCGACACCGAAAGGATGAAAGGTAAAGCCGACCTCGGCGGAATTTAAACTCGGAACCTAGCGGCGGAGGAAATATCTATTTCTTTACTACCCACAAGGGGCTAAACACAGAGGAGACAAACAAGGACAGTCAAAGGGATTAAGTAGATTACATCGATCCCAGTGAGTAACTGGTACTTAATTTATCGACCCCGAAAGGATGAAAGGTATAGTCGACCTCGGCGGAATTTAAATTCAGAACGTAATGACGAAATACGGCTACGCATTTCGCCCGGCGTGCTAACGTTTCTGCCAGCGCGCCGCCCTATACACATATACATACATATCTACATATATATATATGCACACACACATATATATCCATGTATGTATGTATGTATGTATGTATGTATGTATGTATGTATGTATGTATGTATGTATGTATGAATGTATGTAGGTATGAATGTATGTATATACATATACGCTGACGCCATAAGAATTTATAAACTTTCGAGAGAAGATAGAACAATTCCGTTTTGGAATTGGATCTCTTATATAAGTGCATATAAAGCTATAAATAACTAAAGAGCAGCATATAAACATTCGGGTGAAAACCCCTTACGGATAGAAAGTGTCAAAGCTTACAGATCTTTTCTATCCAAAAAGAATACATACTGTTAATTACAACTTTTTTTCTATTTTGATATTCAATTCCAAAAGAAAAACTAAAGTATTTATATATGTATCTATGATTTTATGCATTACTTAGTAATCATTTATAAACACGAAGATTAATACCCGTATATATGCATATGTATATATATATATATATATATATATATATATATACATATGTGTGTGTATGTATGTATGTGTATTTGTGAATGTGTATATGCGTGTGTGTGCGTGTCTGTGTGTACATATGTACATACATATATGCATATGAATATATTTATATATATATATATATGTATATGTATCTATATACATTTGTCTGTATATATATATATATGCTTATGTATATATATATATATATATATATATATATATATATATATATGCATATATATGTTTTTGTATGAGTTTAAAGATGGTGGTATGAGCAATCAACAGAATATTCAGCAGGATCTTAACTGAATGTTGCTCACGCAGGGTTTCGATAATTTCACCTTACACTGCACTTCAACATACTTATTTTTCTGAATGCTGTTATCGCTATAAACTTTCTACACTTTATATTTTTTTCTTTTCGCTGAATTACCTCTATTGAAGTACAATCCAGTCTCAGTTTCCATTTTCTTCTTAATTTTCTTTTTCTCTTTCTTTTTTTAAATAGTTAATTAAAAATTCATAAGTTTACTCCTGATTATTCTTGCTGTGCTCAGTCAGAAAATCACCATCATCAAATACACTGAAATTTTAATATTAAGTTCTCTTTTTATTTATCGCCAAAGAAGAAGCATGTTCCGTTCATTGCTAAAGGGCTGTAAGGAATAGACATGATATTGTATGATAGGCGTATGAATGTTGAACTGGTTAATGTTTCCTTTGAACATCGCTTGCTTCGTTGCAGATATAGGAACAATACAAGCAAGAGAAAATGAAAGGAACATGTAAACAACATGTACATGAAGATTATGATGAAACTTTGTTGCGTTGTGGAGAGATTTAGTGCAGTATTTAGAAGTGGGAAAAGATACAGAACAAAAAGTAGGAAGAGAGGTTAGTGCATCGATTGATTTCTGCATTTTTCTCCCCATAAATTTCCATTAAAAATCAATTTACTTACTTGCGCAATTTTATTTCTAACAGTTCGATAAAACACAAAATTTATTTTATATAACCTCATAAAAGACGTGATACATACATACATGCATGCATACATAGATACATACATACGTGCGCACGTACGTACGTACATATGCACGAATATATGTACATAGAGAGAGAGGGGTACGGAGAGAGAGAGGAAAAGATACATATAGTTTAAATATTCAGGATGTTTAAACATACTCTGACATAAAGCACAGTAGACATGCTGTTTTGTGTAGTATGGTTGCTCATGTACAATAAAATTATGTGCATCTCTTCTCATCTGTTTTGCAATCCAATTAATATCAAGTGTACACTCACACACACATGCGCATATAATAGGTGAGAATCCATTTACATAATATATATACACATATGTATTATTTTATTTTATTTTATTTTATCTAGTTTCAGCTGACGAGCTGTGGCCATGCTGGGGCACCGCCATTTGTATATATATATGCATGTTATATATATATATATATATTCATGCATGTATGTATGGCTTATTATGTGGTTAAAAATACATTAGTATCAGCTATGCCGTGAAAGTTGCTCATTGGTGCATTGCGAATTTTTTCATGATAATACCTAAATTGTTTGTATGACGTTCGGTCTTTTAATGTGCTCACATGATTTCTATATAGAGAAACCACCACAAAGATTTTTTTATTTCGAAATGCTGAAGAAAGTGCCAGTGCTGATATTGATGACCCTCCGGTGGTCAACCCTGCATGCAGATTGTACTATTGATATTGTAAATCTTACTCTGGTTCCTTCGTGTTTTCGATGTTTTTGGTATAAATTTTTGTTATTTCTAGCTCTGATGCTTTTGTGTTTTTGAGTCGATGTTTGAGAAGTGTTTGGTAGTGAATCTTGAAGTAGTAGAGCGGCTATATTACTTGAGTTTCTTATGGTGATATGCGGTGTGGTTACCCCTCTTTGATGGTGTTAATACTGCTAATTACTTAACCCTACGTTCTGATTTATGATAGATATAAAATGTTTGCCGCCTTTTAAATTTTCTAGGACTTCCCTATTCAATCGTTTTCATGTGGGTTTTATGTCGGCTCTGTATGACTTTAGTGTATTGTGTTTAGTATTGTCTCTTGTATTTATAAGTTTGCACTTTGTATGTTGCCTTCTGAGACATCCGTTTTAGATGCGTGTATGTATATTTTGTTGAATGCATGTAGTGTAGTGACTGTGTTGGTAACCTTTGTTCAATTCAGAAAACATTTGTTCTATTGCCTGTGGAAGTCCTTCAATTTTGCTTTTGTAAGATATTTATGGCATTCTATATTAATATGCGAGTGTTTTATTATTATAGATATTAGAAAATGATCTGAGGGAATATTGCAAATTCTTTACAAATTACTTGTGATAACTAGGCGCACGGAACAGAAAACTTTCTTTGAGAATGAATTATTACTGTTGCCTACGTGAAGTGTGTTTGTCGTATGTCATTTAGGATGTACATGGCGTCCAGTTCCAATGATATTTTGTCAGTTCTCTTGATTCCTTGAGCTCTCTCCAAGAAAGGGGTGTTCCTGAGGCAACTGAAGATTTCAGATTGTGGCATGTTACCTCACTGGAAAATTATCGGTTAAAGATTGTGTTATTGATTTGTTTTGTTTTTTATATTTTGATTTCCTATACCAAATCAATGATTTTATAGAAGTCATAAAACAAACACCTTCCTCGGGTAACTCTAATTGTCTAATTGGTGTATTATATAGAATGGATTTATATACGTTTCTTGATTTATTATTATCTATACATTCTGCGAGAAAACAGCTACTTTAATTCCAAAATGTTCTTTAATGCTGTTTGTGTTGTATAATTTTTTTAGCATTTTTGTGTCTTGCTTACTAATTATACTTGTACCGGTATGTGTATATATGTAAGTGAGATGCGGGTATTTTAAAATGAATTTTGTGCGAAGTTCTTTTCGGATTGACACAATAATTCCCATCGATGTCATCGGCCTTATTATTCTTATTTTCATTGAAAATATGTTCCAGTTTTTTCGTGTTTATTGATTGATTTTATTTCCTTGTTTGTTAGTCAAACGTTTTGCGGGAAGGAGCATAAGGGTCGATAAGACGCTGAGATTTCGGTTCTGTCATTCTAACGCGCCATCAAATGTTATGAGATAATTTCTTGAATGTTGAACTACCCATTTTTTACTGGAATTGTAGTCTTTTTTCCTTGCATATTATATTGAGTATAATTTTATCTCAAATATTCTAGCTAGTTTGAAGATAATGGTGTAATTTCAAGGAAGATTTCGTAGCAATTCCGTGCAGAAACAGCGTAGCTTGCTTAAGATATGTCAATGATCTCTGATTATTAAGCAAAACTGCAAGATTTCATACACTGGAAAGATAAAATCAGAAATACAAAAAACAAACAAATACGCACGCTTAAACAACATCTAGGAAATTGTAAAGAAAACGAATGATAGTTACGCTAGCTTTCATTAAATACTTCTGAGTTAAATAAATTCACAAATATTTCTTTTCTCTTTTCGAAAACTTGCGAAAAATTATTAAAAATTAAATTAGCTTTTCTATTTCATATATTTGATTGCATTTACTAGTAATTTTCATATTTTATTTATATGCTTTTGCGACAAATAAATTACATTTTGACCCACATTTGATAAAATTTCATTAATATTTTTCTAAAATATATATATTCGACAAGTCGACAACGTAATTAAATATAAAGTTTAACAGTCGATACGAGATAATTGGGTTGTAATTATGTTAAAAGGTTCCTATACCAAATCAATGATTTTATAAAAGTCATAAAACAAACATCTTGATGTATTATAAAGAATTGAGGGTTTTCTTCCAAATGGACTTATATACGTTTCTTGATTTATTATTACCTGTACATTACGCGTCTCTTAAGTGACGGAAAATACGAAAAAAATGGAAAAAAAACTTTTCGTTTGCACTACGTCTTTAAATAGATCTTTTTACCATATTAGTTCGATCAGTGTAAAATTCTCATTATTAAAGGACAAAATTGTGTTCAATTTCCTTTGTATGCGCTTATATCTATACATAACAACATATTATAACAATTTATATATATATATATATATATATATATACATATGTATACAGACACATACACAAACACGCGCATACGTACACATAGGTATATATATATATAGGTGTGTGTGCGTGTTAAATCATATACACATATGTTTCTGAAAGCCCAATTCAAATATTGATTTCTCGATTTCGTAGGGTGGTGTTTGCTTTATTGTTTGTGTTGTTTATTTTCATTTGATAACTTGCGTGATAAAAATTATAAAAATACAAATTGCTGACTCTAAATAAATTTTGTTGTTGTTGTTGTTCTAAAAATATTAGATAATTAGCAGATATTATATCAAGTGGGTTAATTTTATTATTGCTGATATTTAGAAATTAACTGAATTAAGTATTCCAATATAATCTCCTCGGCGTAAGAGATAAATTTTCCAATAAATGTAATATTTTATCTCCTCCTAGCATAAGATATGGCAAATTATAAGACAATGTTATGAGTAAATTAAACTACATGATTTATATTACATAACTGAATTATGAAGTATTGGTTCGTTATACGGACAAAAACAAGCAGACAATAATTATAGTGGAATGAAGGAAAATGATATTCAGTGACAATTTTGATTTTGTCGAGGTCGCTGGTAGTAAGATGAAAAACATAAAGAAACATATGTAACCATGAATAGAAAAGTGTCATGATACTAACGAAATTTGATCTATATTGTACCGTACTTGCTTAAATCATTAATAATCCTGTTATTTCAATTCATATCACTGACAGAAGGTCACACAGTTTTGTGTTTTTTGTGTGAATGCTTAATCGATTAAATCAATACTGTTTTTGTTTTTTCTTACGATCTGATAAAAAGACAAATCAGACATCTGGTGCATATCAATTCAGAATAGTAAGGGACAAAATAGACATGTCGCTCATAATTTAATCTTGTTGCTATGGCAGAATGGCATAGCAATACTTTGATGATATATTGGCATCACTAAAACGGCAAAATAGCTCTACAAATGACTTCAACGCTAGAAACAAATCCCTGTGATGAATGTCTAGTTATTCATTTCCCTGTTATTGCTAATCTAAATATGTTACGCACACAAACACACACACACACACACACGCTTGTGTGTGTTCGTGTGTGTGTGTGTGCGTGTGTGTGTGTGTATAAAATAAAATGTCTCCTTCTCGGATCATGTCAGGTTTATAAGGGCCGGTTTCCCAGTTTCAGTGGCGTATATATACTCGAACTGGACGAGAGGCCGATCTGTCGTATATATATATATATATATATATATATATATATATATATATATATATTATATATATATATATATATATATATATATATATATATATATAAAGTTAATCAAAACATGAAAACACAAAGACAAAATACAACATCCCGAGGACGTGGAGCAAGTATAGTGTTATTGGACGCCCAGGAAAGGAAAGGAAAGAGGGAAGGAGGAGGTAACGTTTCGAGAGGAGCTCTTCGTCAGAAACATAGGAAAAGGAAAGGTCCAATGAAGGGAAGACGAGAAAGAAAATCGCCAACGATACACACGCGGTCACATATACGGTCATATATATATAATATATTATATTTATTATTTAAAAGACACAATAAATATATTAAAGCGCGACAATTAGTTTCCTATGTTGAGAAAGTCAAACATATTCTCCAGGCGCAAAAAACATATCATCACAAACTAAAAAAAAATTGAATTACAGAAGAAACGCGAAAAATACTAAAAAGGCGGCTTATAGAAAACGCAGAAAGTAAACAAAGGAAAACAAAACACGGAAAACGGAAAGCGAAAACACAAAAAATAAATGTAAAAATTATATATCTATCTCACACCACATGGAGGAATTTTTTGTTGAATTTTCTACATATATATTTGAAGTTACTGTCAACCTTTCTCTTTTAAGAAAAATATATTTAATATTTTACTTTAAAATATCGATTGATTAATCAGTTAATGCCTGATTCTTTCATCATATATGTAAATATATACATAAAAATATTATTATATACATTCAGAACGCGCATATGATGTGTGTGTATGTGTGTGTATTTGTATGGCTATAGGCAGGGACTGAGAGAGAACAGTGAGAGAGAATAGCGGGGAACCTTTTATTTTGAAGGAATGTATGCTTGGACTTCTGTGTGCACTTTTATTTGGAACTCTGTGCGTGTGTGGGTGGAAGTGTGCGCGCGTATTATTGGGAGAGCGACTGTATGTGTTCATTTATATGTTCTATACATACTTCAAAACGTGTATAACTATTCATAAACCCCCATACACATTTCTCTTGAAAATACAATATAAAGACCAACTACTGAAAATTATCGAATGAATACAGTTAAATAAACGTTACAAAAAGTTGTTAATGTCATATTTTAGACTTCGTAATCCACTGTAGGTCTCTAGGGCTCTGTAGGAGATATTCTGCCATGTAAAGAGGATTGGAAGCTGTAACTTCAAAGAAATCAGCAATTTTTTGATCCCGGCGCTGTTATTTCGGATATGGACGTAGGGGGAGGAAGAGAGCATGACGTAATCATCTATTCTATTCTGATACAATATAACTCATCAAAATCTTCTGTTTGTTCATTGGCTAACGGGTAAGTATAGAATACTTGCATACGTAAATTATACAAGTCCTTTTAAGCATTCATAAATATATACAAACACACTAAATAGTCTGGAGATACCTGCTTTGTATATGTACGTGTACACGTGTGAATGTGTTTGTGTGTGTCTGTGTGTATACATATATATCCAAAACGCGCAAAGATTTTTGATGCACATAATGTACATCGACGCTGACAAATACAGGCAGACGAGCACCCTCA
>NC_042998.1:129451236-129466236 GCF_006345805.1 Octopus sinensis | reverse complement strand
ATTGGAAAATACTCTGAAAGTAATGTACCCCTGAAATGTCTTCTTGATCTGAAGCCCCATTTTGGAAACTCCTCTACCCACCCCCACGGAAAACGTTTTCCCTACAAGTATCTTTATAATCATAACCTATGCTGTTTGAAAGGTATTTGAATAAAATTTCATTAAAAGATATCCATTTTTCTTAAAGTTATGAGGGAACAAAGTCGGATCATGCGGATTTTCTGAAACTCCTCTCCCTACCCCTTCTAAAAATCTCCCTCGCATAAATCCCTGTATACTTTGAATCTATAGAATCTAAGCGGTATTTGTTGAACATTTCTTTAAAAGCTATCCGTTTTTCAGGACCTTTTGAGGTAACAAACTCGGTGGGGTACATATCTGTACATATCAATATATATATATATATATTATATATATATATATATGTATGTATGTATATGTATACACATACATACATACATACATACATACATACATACATACATACATACATACATACATACATATATATACATATATATATATTTATTTTACTTCATCCAATTTTGTTTAGAAACGAGAATAACAAAAGGACATAGCTCTTTATTTCAATTTAATGCTTCATATATGTTTCGGCCTTTCAGATTTCACTGTATATCTATGAACTGCTGTTCTCCCACTTGCATTAATATAGTAATTTATTTGTGTCAAATCAATTCAAAATGTTCATATCATATGTAGTTCCTTTCTAGTTGTAAATAGTAGCTAGATTGAAGGCGCTAATTAAAGAGAAAGTATTGTGATAGCGGACTTTCTTCCTTTTGGCTTTCACAAGAATATTACTTACACGATTTGTCACCTAGTTGTCGCATTTACACTTTTGATTCCCCCTGTGGACACATTCACACTACATTTAGTGATATTAGAAATCTGAATTTGATTTGGCAGTTGAGGAATCTCGAGGAAAAGGCTGTTTAGAATTCACACACGTAAATTCCTTTTATGTTATTTTATTTACTTTTGCGAATATTAATATTTCTAGTCGGTGGGGTAATTATGTATAGCACTCTTTCATTCCTTTTAGAAATCGTCATTATCATGTAACACCTGACTTATTAATTGAACATTTTATGAAGTTTCACATTTCATTAAAAAGAAATGCATGAAATGTGGAATTTTTTCATCATAGAACGTTAATAGTTTAGGACAAAGAAATCAGATCATTTGTGATGTATATACTCAAATGATTCTTTTTTTTTTTTGCTCAAGAAAGGTAGTCTGACTTTTTTAGGCTATTATTCCTGCCAGTTTAGAGTAAGTTTCACTCTGACTTTTCTCCTTTATTTTTTAAAAAACTTTTGGAAGGTTTGCCATAGCCTCTTTACTACTAGATAGCATTTTCGCTATCCAGCCAATATGACTGAATGATCACGCACTTTTTCACTCATGAAATATACATGATCAAAACAATATTATTTTGAATTAAACTGGCAGGAATATATTAATATAATCTTAGATGCGCGAAACTATTTATCATTTAGACTAATAAATTTCAGAGGACAGAAATGCCTTAATAGATAATTCTAATAAGAGCTGGATCAACTTATACTGTAATGTTTTTCTTATCCCTTTTTGAAATTGCTTTAAAGTGTTGGTTGCACAATAATCATCAAATTAATCATTTTCATCTTTAATAGACGTGTAGAAATCTGTGTGATCGGTAAAAGGATTTTCGCCTCGTTCTGCGACAGAATGTTTATGTGCAAAGATATTTATACCCATTAGGATTACAGCCGAGCGTAGTAACGAGAAACCAAACTTAAAAAGTGAGATCGATCTCCACTAACAAATGAAGAATATAACATCCGCCATTTTAATTAATATGAATTGTAATTAAGGCGGCGAGCTGGCATAAGCTGGGCAAAATCCTTAGTGCCATTTCGTTTGGCTTGACTTTCTTTGTTTAAATTCCACCGAGGTCGTCGACTTCGGAGTCGATAAAATAAGTACTAGTTGAGCGCAGGGGTCGATATAATCGACATAACCACCTCCCAGGAATTGCTGACCGTGTACCAGAATTTGAAACCACCACCACCACCACCATTATTATTATTATTATTATTATTATTATTATTATCATTATTATTATTAATGGCAGAATCGTTAGCACACCGGGCAAAATACTGAGCGACATTTCATCCGCCTTTATGTTCTGCGTTCAAATTATGCCGATGTCAACTTAGCTTTTCATCCTTTTGAGGTCGATAAAATAAGTACCTGTTGAGCACAGGAGTCGATATAATCGGTTTAAGCCCCGTTCCCGAATTTGCTGGCCTAGTGCCAAAATTTGAAACCAATATAACTTGTAATTAATATTCCCCATACGTTAAACTACATATTAGAAAATCCCTGCAACACACATAGAACGGAGAAAGTACACGTGAATTAAAATTTGATTATTAGAAGAAATGTACAGGTTGACTAACAAAATAAGTTCTACTTATTTAATTATCCAAGTTTTAATTTTATCTAAATTTTTGCCCAATAGCTGTACTCAATATCTAAATTTACTAATTCCCATTCCCCTTAAGGCCAATGTTCTTAATAAATACAATCAGACGTTATTCTCGCATGTAAATTCAAACCTAGAGTCAGCAGATCGTCAACATCATAGCAGTTTTTGTTGCCATATCAGATTTCCAAACCATCTTCTCACATTCTTTGCTCTCAACATCTGTTGTCACCTGCCAAATATATATATCGCTAGACACTACACATTTTTTATTTTCTCTCTCTGTTTCTTTCTCTGTTCCTTTCTGTGGAAGAGCGTAGGCTCGAAACGTTAAAGACTTTTTCACTTCCAGAGCGTTATACTAATACATCTCTTTGTTGTCTACATCACTGTAATTCACTGTAGAAATAATCCTTTCTGCTCTACTTTTCTACTCAGTACGTAAAGAAAGACGAGATAATGCCAGGCGTTCTAACGTTTCTTATTTCTTTATTGTCCACAAGGGGCTAAACATAGAGGGGACAAACAAGGGCAGACAAAGGGATTAAGTCGATTACATCGACCCCAGTGCATAACTGGTACTTAATTTATCGATCCCGAAAGGATGAAAGACAGAGTCGATATCGGCGAAATTTGAACTCAGAACGTAGCGACAGACGAAATACTGCTAAGCATTTCGCCCAGCATTCTAACGTTTCTGCCAGCTCGCCGCCTTGACTGTAGAAATGATATAAGAACTTATGCAGCTGTGCTGATCTCTGTATTCACTGTTACTGTATTGGATGTACACTTTCTAAAATATTCATAACGCAGAGAAGCGGACTCAGGGTTTACCCATCGGATAAAATACAGTGGGATTGCTTACAACAAGTACTTCTAGGTTGTCATTATAACTTTGTATGGTTAGCCTAAACTAAACCTGGATTATAAATAAGTACTTGGATATTGTATCCCTATGTATTCCCCATATATATATATATATACTCTCACGCACACACTCACACACACACACACACACATATATTTGTGTGTGTGTGTGTGTGTGTGTGTGTGAATCTTTTCATTTTAGAGGAACGAATCACTAATTAAATATACAGAATTATATATTTGTTGGTGTGAAAAATAAAATTGTTTATACAAGTCATAAAGTTTATACTTTCTTGAAGCGATAAGAAATTACATATTCAAACTTTAAACTTGAATAGAGATGATTAGCTTGTAAAAATAGTACAGGTCATGATCAAAATATTGTATCTGAAAAGTAAGCTTAGAATTAGACTGTGTATTCTGATGTTCAAAGTCATCATACCTTATGAGATCTCAGATAACTAATAATCTTTCAGGAAATTGAATTTGTAACTAGCGTAAGTCACCAAACATTCAAATCTATTGCTGTAACACCATAGAAAGTCTAGTAATAAAATCACACTACTAATACATTCTGATAAGAGCAAGAATATAATTATTTCTATACTCTATATATGTTTTGCTTATTTATTTTTAAATGTTTAGAATTTTTTTCTTATATTTCATGCTGATATATCATAAACTATGACTAAGAAGAAAATCTGAATAATACTGATGCATTACATTAAAGGGAAATCAATACTTTGAAAGAGAGAAAAGATAGTAAATTATTGAATTGATTCTATTATGTATTTAGTATAAATTTTGCATACTTGGATATAAGGTTATATGGATGAAGGCGAGATTTGAACTCAGAACACATAAAAAGAAAACCACGTCTTTCCACTATCATCTTCTGCAAATGTGTTCCTCAATATTCATAGGAAAGTTAAGGAGGTGAGCTGACAGAAACGTTAGCACGCCAGGCGAAATACTTTGTGGTATTTCGTCTACCATTACGTTCTGAGTTCAAATTCCGCCGAGGTCGACTTTGCCTTTAATCCTTTCGGGGTCGATCAAATAAGTACCAGTTAAGCACTAGGATCGATATAATCGACTTAATCCATCTGTCTGTCCTTGTTTGTCTCCTCTGTGTTTAGCCCCTTGTGGGTAGTAAAGAAATAGATATTTCGTCCGCCGCTAGGTTCTGAGTTCAAATTCCGCCGAGGTCGACTTTGCATTTCATCCTTTCCGGGTCGATAAATTAAGTACCAGTTACGCAATGGAGTCGATGTAATCGACTTCATCCCTTTGACTGTCCTTGTTTGTCCCCTCTATGTTTAGCCCCTTGTGGGCAATAAAGAAATCAGAAACGTTAGCATGCCGGGCGAAATGCTTGGCGGTATTTCGTCTGTCTTTACGTTCTGTGTTCAAATTCCGCCGAGGTC
Organism: Octopus sinensis; assembly: GCF_006345805.1. Classification (NCBI taxonomy): domain Eukaryota; kingdom Metazoa; phylum Mollusca; class Cephalopoda; order Octopoda; family Octopodidae; genus Octopus; species Octopus sinensis. The sequence goes on along the minus strand of NC_042998.1, from coordinate 129,461,451 downwards.
GACTTTGCCGTTCATCGTTTAGGGGTCGTTAAATTAAGTACCATTTTCGTACTGAGGTCGATCTAATCGACTGGACCCCGCCCCAGAAATTTCGGGCCATGCACCTAGAGTAGGAAAAAAAGAAGATAGAATATCCATAGGAAATTTTGCTAAAGTTCTTACATATTTATTAATAAACATAATAGAAGACTGTAATCTAGTTCAGCTTGCCGTATATTATAACAGTAACAACAAATGACATGTAGGCTTTACTACCTAAAAATATTATATCTAAATTATTAAATGCGAAGGATTTATGACCTAATTCGGCTAATATAATCAAACATATCGGCACAGTTCAAACAACATTTTCGCATCAACTAAAATGTGTTACACCAAAACTACTACTCTCTAAATATTGAATTTCTCGATTAAAGTATCACTTCCTGTTATAACGTGGTGATAGCTGCCGCAAGCAATACGACTGATATAGGTCTACCAGAAAATAAATTCGAAATTCGTCACTAAGAATTAAATGTCTCCTTTAGCAAAAAGTAGAGACCCAATTTCACGGAGATTTTTAAAAAAGTATAGCTGGAAGATGAAGATAAGTGGAACCGATAAGATAACACTCAGTTATTTGATAATCGATACTGTCACACATTATATCAATAGTTGAAGAAGATGAAAGCCTTACCTTGCGGGAGAATGTAACAACTGAATTCCGTTTTTCAAAATACTAAACAATGCATGCATTGATGTCAAAAGAACAATCAATACAAAGAGTACAAACTATCTAATATATAAAATATGATCAACCAATCAATGAACCAGCAAATGAGGTTCTACGAGATCGTTCAAGCAGCTAGAAATAGCAGGCGTATCATATTCATTTTCGATATTGTCAAAAATAATGAAATGTTAAGTTGATCAAGATAGTTCTGGATATATTTTTTTAATAATAGGTGAAACGATTTTCACCAAATAAAATATCAACATCAACAACAACAGCAAAAATAGCAAATAATTAAAAAACACAGGACAATACTATATATATATATATATATATATATATATATATATATATATATACAACTTATAAACAAGTGCAAAAAAAAAATTATTTCTATGCCAATATGCTGACAACAGACTTTTAAATCGTCAATTTCCACATATTATTATATACCATCTACAGAAATACAACGTATTTCTGAAGTGGAAATTGACGATTTAAAAGTTTGTTATCAGCATATTGGCATAGAAATAATTTTCTTTTGCCCTTGTTTATAAGTTGTATATAATTTTAATCTTTAAAAGTATTTTAATATGCTGCTACTTTTCTTGATGAATTTTTTCTGTAAAAAAACTTCATCCTATAATAGTACTATTTCTAAAAGTTCGGTATGTGGTAAAGCAAATTTCTTTGCAGAACCCTAATTATATAAAGTAATGTTTAAGTTTACCGTAAATGGTCCTTTTACATACTGAACACTGCTTGGTAAGATTATTAATTACTAAATAATTAACTAATTTTACCCTTTATTATTATTAATATATATATATATATATTATATATATATATATATATATATATATATATATATATATATCAGTTACAACTGTGATGTTGCTGATAAAACACGTTCTTTGTCTATCTACTTATCCTCTTTGTGATTTTGGATAAAAAGAAAATTATACAAATGAATCATTCGAATTTAACTAAATTCTATATTTTTATGCAGCTGAAGATTGCTCTACATTTTAAATTGATGTAATGTTTGCATTGTTCACTTAAATGGAGTCGCATGAAACCTATCGTACTGCATTACCTCTGGATATCGTTGTTGCTTATTTTGATTATATATATATATATATGTGTGTGTGTGTGTGTGTGTGTGAAGGACGGGGTAAAACATTATAATACAAGATGGAATGAAAAGGCTTTAATCAAAGCCACAATAATTGTTTCTGTGCATTAACATCAGCTGTTAATTACTGAGTGTTTCACCGACTATAGACACTATAAATATTATATTGCTATGATCAAGTATGAAGTATATGTGTCTATATATATATATGTGTGTGTGTGTGTGTGTGTGTGTGTCTGTGTGTGTGTGTGTGTGTTCTGTGTGTGAGTATATATATATATATATATGTATATATATATACACATATATATGTGCGTGTGTATGTCTCAACAATGGTGCCACTCCGGAGCAGTGGAAAACTGCCAGTGTCATTCCTCTATTCAAAAAGGGCGACCGCACATCACCTGTCAACTATCGCCCAGTCAGTCTCACTAGCTGTATTGCAAAACTGATGGAATCGTGTGTCAGAGAAACACTTTGGAATTTCTGGATCTCTCACAGTCACATCCGACCCTCACAATATGGATTTGTCCCTAACTCCAACTGCAGTGATCAGCTTGTCGAGTTCCTTGAGGACATTACTCAGATCACTGACAGTGGCTCATGGGTGGATGTTGTCTACCTTGACTTTGCTAAGGCTTTCAACTCTGTGCCACACAAAAGGCTTATGATGAAACTCTCTGCAATGGGTGTGAGGGATGATCTTTTTAACTGGTTGAAATCCTTCATTCTCAGCCGAAAGGAGGTAGTCACAGTTCGAGGACAGCATTCTACACCATATGAGATGTCATCGGGTGTACCACAGGGATCTGTCCTTGGTCCCCACTTGTTTGTGGCATACATTAATGACATAGATGCCAATTTAAAGAATGCCACATTATTGAAATATGCAGACGACATCAAGCTGTACCTTGAAATCAAGAGGACAGATCCTGTTGTCTACAGCTCTTTCCTGCAATCAGACCTGGACACAATGCAGCAATAGATCACAGACTGGCAACTGAAACTGGCTGTGGACAAGTGTACCACCATGCATTTTGGGAGAAAAAACCCTGCGTCCACATACTCCCTCCACAACACTGATATCAAGAAATCCTCTTGCCAGCGTGACCTAGGCATCACTCTCAGCAGTGATTTGCGTTGGACAAAGCATATCACTAAAATTGTCAAGAAGGCCGAGGGTGTCTTGGCATCACTCAGCAAGACTTTTGTTAGCCGCTCTCCAGCCATCTATTTAAAACTGTGTACAGCTATGGTACGACCACACTTGGAATTCGCATCATCAGTTTGGAACCCCTATCATGCTCAGAAAATTGACCTCCTGGAATCTGTTCAGAGACGTGCAACCAAACGCATACCCTCCATCAGACACCAACCATACTCTGAGCGCCTAGTTTCCCTGGGCATGGATTCACTGAAGCTCCGGCGCTTGGCGATGGACTTGGTAAACACCCACAAAGTTATCAACCACCTCACCAACAACAACACCGAACACCTTTTTGGTCTCCATGTGTCTAACACACGTGGACATGCCAACAAAGTCAGAAAACAACACAGCTCCCATGACTTTCGGAAACATTTTTTCACGCTCAGAGTTGCTGAAGCATGGAACAAACTGCCTGCGTCAGTTGTTGACTGCCATGACACTGCATCCTTTAAGGCCCTCATGCTTTCCGAAATCCGCCGAAACTACACCTGATTATACATACACTTTAGATGAGTTGTGTAGCGCACCTGAGCACTGTACACAATGTTTTTATTATTATTATTATTATTATTATATTATATTATTATTATATATATATATATTATATATTATATATATATATATATATATATATATATATATATAATATATATATAATATATATATATATAATATATAATTAATGTTATCGCCATATTAATATGGTATCTTATAGATATAAGAATAATCGCTGCCGCTGGTCAGCTCCTGAGGCCACCGCCTTAAGATAGCTATTGATACACGATCTGTATCCATTATAACCTCCGAACAAGGGAGGTCAGCCGCTTCACACTGCCAGTCCGACAGCTACAGACGCGTTTCGGGGTATTGCCCCTTGTCAATGTAGCGCAGTCAGACCCCGCAGGTGTCGCCACTGACGTCTCTGTTCGAAGGCTTATATTTACCTAGTTTCAGTGGAATACATCCACTTCTTTTCAATAATAGAAATATTAAAATTACTAAGTCTCTATAAAAGAGATTACGACAGCGTTTACTGGAAATTAATTGCTATCGCCATATTAATATGGTATTCTTATAGATATAAGAAAAATCGCTGCCGCTGGTCAGCTCCATGAGGCCACCGCCTTAAGAAGCTATTGATACACGATCTGTATCCCTTGTTCGAAGGTTATAATGGATACAGATCGTGTATCAATAGCTATCTTAAGGCGGTGGCCTCATGGAGCTGACCAGCGGCAGCGATTATTCTTATATCTATAAGAATACCATATTAATATGGCGATAACAATTAATTTCCAGTAAGCGCTGTCGTAATATCTTTTATAGAGACTTAGTCATTTTAATATTTCTATTATTGAAAACAAGTGGATGTATTCCACTGAAACTAGGTAAATATAAGCCTTCGAACAGAGACGTCAGTGGCGACACCTGCGGGGTCTGACTGCGCTACATTGACAAGGGGCAATACCCCGAAACGCGTCTGTAGCTGTCGGACTGGCAGTGTGAAGCGGCTGACCTCCCTTGTTCGAAGGTTATAATGGATACAGATCGTGTATCAATAGCTATCTTAAGGCGGTGGCCTCATGGAGCTGACCAGTGGCAGCGATTATTCTTATATCTATAAGAATACCATATTAATATGGCGATAACAATTAATTTCCAGTAAACGCTGTCGTAATCTTTATAGAGACTTAGTAATTTTAATATTTCTATTATGAAAACAAGTGGATGTATTCCATTGAAACTAGGTAAATATAAGCCTTCGAACAGAGACGTCAGTGGCGACACCTGCGGGGTCTGACTGCGCTACATTGACAAGGGGCAATACCCCGAAACGCGTCTGTAGCTGTCGGACTGGCAGTGTGAAGCGGCTGACCTCCTTGTTCGGAGGTTATAATGGTACAGATCGTGTATCAATAGCTATCTTAAGGCGGTGGCCTCATGGAGCTGACCAGCGGCAGCGATTATTCTATATCTATAAGAATACCATATTAATAGGCGATAACAATTAATTTCCAGTAAACGCTGTCGAATCTTTTATAGAGACTTAGTAATTTTAATATTTCTAGTATATATATATATATATAGGGAGAATTCACAAAAAAAGAGCAAAAGACAAAGACAGATCGTGTAGACAACAAACAGATGTATTATTTTAACGCTCGGGAAGTGAAAAAGTTTTTAACGTTTCGAGTCTACGCTCTTCCACAGAAAGGAACACAGAAAGAAACAGGGAGTGAAAATAAAGAATGTGTAGTAGCTAGCGATCTATCATATACACACACACGCATATAAGTATATATAAAGTATGTGTGTTCTTTGAAGATAAAATTTAATTGAACTTTAAAAAACTAAACAGATTAGCACAAATTGTTTGTAGTATCTATATGAACGTTCGCTTTTTAGTTTACTCCGCAAGGTGTTTTAGGGTTAATCTATACGGGGGGAGTTATTTATAGTAACGCTACTATCTCCGGTTCAGTTTCGGATTTAGAATTCTTATAAAGTATTCATTTTTTGGGGATTTTCACACATTATCATCAATTTTCGATTTGTACAGTCTAGATGTCCACTATATGCAACATTTATAAGGGATGAATCTTGGATTTATTCTTTGTGATGTATTAATTTTCATCCTGTTTCACCAGTATAATTCTCATTACATTAAATAAAATTTCAGCGTGGAAGGTGTTTATAAGCCATTTAAGAAAAACACAAAAGCCGTTCGATTCACTTCAACATTTAAGTTTAATTTGTCAAAATATTTTCGTCGCTAAAATCCGCGACCTGTTCACTGACAAAAATCCGTGCTGCATCTCTAAATAAAATTTGTTTTACAACTAATCCAAATAATTTGTCTTATCTTAATTTCATCTTTGTTAATAGCCATTTAAGATATACTGTGTGTCTTCGAGAATTGTTAATTTGTTATTCTTAATTGGTTTTATGATTTGATGAATGGTGCAGAATTGGAAGTTATTTGCCCGAATGGAAGAGGTTCGATGTTATTCGCTATGAATGTGGGTGATTTCAAATGGAAAAACCGTATTTATGTCCTTGCCCTTTTCCGAATATCGAAGGCTCTATGTAAGACATGCTGAGGTATTTTTACTTTGTTTATGTTATGATTTTACTAAGTTTTGTGGACATTTTTATTTTTAAGGTTACATATCGCATTTTAGTAATCGTTTGTCTCAAACGTTTCCCTTTACTATTTTCACTAAGAATTCATAAAAAGGATTTTTATTTGACTTTTCCATGGTTGTATAGGGAAAAACAATATTATTTTAAAGTAAAAATTTTGCATAATACATTTGCAATATCTTTGATGCTTTACAAATCTTGCGAAGACTTATTGAACCAAAACAACTAAATGAAAAATTCTCAGAATAGGGTGCAAAACGAACATTTTGCAATCGTCTTTACTGATTACTGAATTAAAAGAGATTACTCATTCTAAACTTTAGTTACCGTCTATAAAACCTACTGGAAAGACATAAAATTCTGTGTTTCATGTGAAGTGGCAATGAGTGAAGTATTATTTGTTTCAGTTGCTAACATGAAATGTCTCTATAGTTCGTGATTATGTAGGATTTTTCTTAAAGGTGCATTACATCATACCTGGTATACATGTGTGTGTATTGTGTGTGTGTGTGTGTGTGTGTGTAGGTGCGTTTGTGTTAGTGTACGTGCTTGTGTGTCTACGTGCCTGCCTTTGTATATATTTATGTGTATGCGTATAAATATAAACATATGCATGTGTTGTGTGCATTAACTATACATACAGAGATATGTATATGTGTAAGTATATATATATATACATATATATATGTATATATTTATATACATACATACATATTTACACACACATATATATACCCGTATGTATATATACATATATAGGAATATATATATATGTATATAAGTATGTATGTACGTATATACGTATGTATATATGTATATACTTGCTTAAACATAAAATCAATGTTTACTGCAAAATACTTTTAGTCTTAGATTAAGTCTAATTTCATTGAAGATTTCAATTTAAATGTGACACTGTATTTTATAATGTATTGTACAATCGTTCTTACTAAATATAAAGAAACGTATATTTGTAAGATATTGATTGCTTGGCACTATTAACATTTCGTGATTCCAAAATTTTTCTTCTTTCCGATTTAATTATTGGAAAAATTCCTGCTGTTTCTAATGATTTTGTTTCAATATCTCAACTACATTTTTACCTTTGTTTTTAATTACAATATTCCTACTAAATGTAATGACTGATATACAAATAGTTGGAATCATCATTCGAAATTTTGAATTTAAACGTAATTTACAAAGTGGTTTAGACTCCAACAGCGGAGAAAGCGGATTTAGACAACACACAGCGGTTGATCCGTTCCAGACTACAACCGGATGAGCGGCAATCCGTCGTGATTTCATCACCTGACACCATATGTCTCCTTCTGTGTGCGCCGTAAAGGACGATCCTGAAACCAGAGTCACTCACTAGACACTTAAATTCACCGTAAACGAATTCACATTGTTGGCATTCCTTCCAGCTAATATTTCTTTTAACATGGCAGAATTGAAACAAATGACAATTATTAAAATGGGATTTCCATATATCACGTACGAGAGGATACTGAAAAGATCTTGACTTTGGGCAAAAGAAGTTACAAGGGAATGAGTTAATTATGATTTTAGTCAGCATAATCCACTCAGATTTACACACTTGTTGCAGCGGTCCTTCAGTTTTTCTAAGCCCTGTAAAAAGAAAACGGAAGTTGGGCCTCCAACCAGGCCTCTGTAGCAGCGAACACTTCAGAATTGGAGTGAAATTTCGTTCCCTTGAAATATTGTTTTAGTTGTAGAAAGAGGTAATTGCTGGAGGGCGCCAAGTCAGGAGAGTAAGATAGATGGTATACAAATTCGAAACCAAAGTCGCGTATTTTTCGAAGAGTTTCATATTCTGCGTTTGCTGGTGCATTATCCTGCAAAAACATGACACCACGACTCGGTTTTCCACGGTGTCTCTGCTTCAAAGTTTCGCGCAGTTCGTCCAACAGGAACATGTAGTATTCTGCGTTGATTGTGTGACCCTTTGGCAGGTTTCTGAGGACTACACCTTTTTTCTCCCAGAACGCTGACGTCAGAATCTTCCCAGGTAATTTCTGGGCTCAAATATTCTTGTTGCTTGGTATGGAGTTCATAAAGATGAAGCCAAGTTTCATTTATGGTGACTAAATGAGCCATATAATCGGTTTCTCCTGCTGCAAAAGCGCGCGTGCGAGTGTGTGTGAGTGTTCCTAATGACCACATATAATTTCAGTATTTGTTTATTAATTTATTCTATTATGCATCTGACTTATTATTAGAATAATCTGACTTTTCTTTGAAAATTAGTTCTTTCTTAGTGCCCATAGTTTCTTCGAAAGTAATTTCATTCATAAACCTATTGTATTAATTATACTTATATTTTGCTCATTACTTGAATTCTTTGCTTGGTTTTGCTTTTCGAAATTTTAAAATTTACTATATTTCTCTAAATGTGTATTGTTCTATGACAAATGCTCTCTTATAGCAAAGCATAAATAGCAAGATGGCGATTACATCTATTGCATACTCTCTGCAGTAAATTTGGTGTTTTCAACTAGCATGAATCATTCTCAGGATTAGTCTTCTTAGCGACCGTGTAAATCTGAGTGTACACAAGCATATGTACACACACACACACACAATATGTATATATATATATATATATATATATATATATATATATATATATATATATATATGCATTATATATATGTATATTGTACGTATATGTATGTATACATTATATATGTATACATTATATATATGGATATATGTATATATACATTATATATATGTATGTTATGTGTATATATACTATATGTATGTATGTACATGTGTTTGCATTGTATATGTATATATATATATATGCATTGTGTATGTATATGTTATGTATATGTATTTTGTATATGTATGTTATATTATATATATATCATATATATATATATCTTATATGTGTATATATTATATATATATGTATATGTTATGTGTGTGTATGTTGTGTATATGTGTGATGTATATATGTATAGTGTATGTATGTATAATGTATATATGTATATATGATATATATATATATATGGCCCCCACACACACATAAACACTTGTATACATATATATATATACACACAAAGACACATACACCCACACCATATATACGCACACACACAGACACATACTCAATACCAACACACGCAAAACGCATATACACACATGCCACACAGATACGTCCAACAGGCATGGACACACATACGAACAAACACATACACACTAACGCACACGCAACACACTAATAAACATTAACCACACACATACACACACAAACGGGCACACATATACACACACCATCCTACCCAAAAATAACACACATATATTTACACCACAATGGACCCTGGAATCAATCAAAAACAGCCCCCCCCACTCACACACAAACACATGTATACATATATATACACACACACAAGGACACACACACTCACACCAATCTCACCTCCATACGGACACACATATACACACGCAGCACCATGCCAAATGCCATCCACACACATGCATACATACACACACACACAACACCAAGACAACCACACACGCGGTTGACAAAGGACACACATATACACACACCATCCTACCAGATCTTACAGACACACAGACACATCTATTCACACCATATATGTATACACACACACACACACACATACTCACATACTCACCCCACCCTGATCCCCAAATCATTGATGCTTGAAGGGGAGACCAAAAAGGGTAAATTCTTTTCAGTTCCACATTACTCCTCCTTTTCCCCCCAACCAAACACACCTACTGTGTCCCTTGAAATAGATAATATTCTTTTACGCTACCATAGCGGACAGGTCAGTTTTAGCTTCACTACTATTATAATGTAAATCTTTTTGAACTCATAATATTCTGTACGTGTATACTGAACTTTTTTAATAATTCCTTCTGGAAATTATCTTGAGAATGTATAATATATTTGCTGTAATCTTTTGTGACCATTATTTCAATGAGCTTGTTAAACTTTTTTATATTCTCAACATGCTCTTGTCACCA
>NC_042998.1:129418736-129446236 GCF_006345805.1 Octopus sinensis | reverse complement strand
TGTGGCTTGATAATAACAAACATGAAGCAGGGGACAAATACAAGTTGAATATGTTGCTTTGTCTGACACTTATTATCACAAAGCACAAAATATCAAAAATATCGATGCAAAACATGCGGCACATATACTCACTGAACTATCGTGCTGAACATATAATAGAAATAGAGAAAATAAACCAATATAGTCATCTAACAAACTAAATATAGCAAACTGAATTTACTGAACGTATAAATCTGTTAAATATGTCATGAAGCATATAAAACAGTTAATGACGGAAAGATATAGCTAAAGGATAGCATATCTCCATTTAGAAAAACGACCGAATTGTCATGAACTGCGGCTATTAAACCTGTGAATTAATTATATGAAGGAAAATAATCCAAACTGGACATTGCTACCTAAAGAGGTAGTAAACAAATTAACTGGACCGAAACAACATATGCATAAACAACAGTGAACTCTCCCGCATACTATAGAAGAAGGATGTGTCGAGAAGCATAGGCTATCCGAACGAATAGAGTATCCACACAACCGATAATGTTTGCATCTATGTCTGATATTTGACGGATATTTGTCTTCATCTTGTTTGTTGTTAACACAACGTTTCAGCTTTCATCAGGTGTCTTGGGGAAAATTTGAACCTGGGTTTAAATTAATATGGATGAACCACCTTTATATCCTTAATACCAGACATCAATTACGTAAAATCTGTTTAAGACATCAGTTCTATATTTAATTTACATTATTTACATTTGACGGATATTTGTCCTCATCTTGTTTGTTTTTAACACAACGTTTCGGCTGATATACCCTCCAACCTTCATCAGGTGTCTTGGGGAAATTTCGAACCTGGGTTCTCATTCCTAAGGTATTTTTCGATGTTGTTGTTGTTGTTATTATCATTAGTAGTAGTATTATTACTATTATTATTATTGTTATTTTTATTATTATTATTATTATTATTATTATTATTCTATGTTTGATTTTTGCTTTACATTTGCACAAGTTGGCTCCAAATCTCACCCAGAGACCTCATGAGACAACAAGTTGGAGGTTCATATTGGTGTTATGCCTAGGGTGCCATATATTTGGTTTTGTATTTAGTGTCGTACTAGTGAATGTCTAAAAAAACATACGAAAATTATGTTTGCTTTAAAACTTGAGATTCCATAGAAAGTATTTTGCGTAGGATATGAGTAGTTTTGAACTTCTGGCATTTTGGGGCTTCCTGGTATCTGAGTTAGGTAGCAATCAGCCCCTTTTGTTATCATTCCCAGGGCACCTATGACAACAGGTATTGTTTTAGTCTTCAGGTTCCACATTTTGCTGATTTCTATTTCAAGTTCTTTATATTTGCTCAGTTTTTGGTAGGTCTTGACAGATACGTTTATATCGATTGGGTCAGTCATATCAATGAGGGGCATGTTTTTTGTCTGAAGTCTTTCAATATGATGTCTGGCCTATTCGCATCTATCTTTCTGTCAGTTTGAATGGTGAAGTTCCAGAGGAGTGAGATGCGATCATTTTCAAGAACTGGAGGTGGTTTGTGTTCCCACCAGTTTTTATCATGGGGCAAGTCCAGGCTTTTGCAAATTACACAGTGAATATATTGTGCAGCTCTATCATGCCTGTTGAGGTACGCTGTAGGCGCAAGAAGACTGCACTTGGAGACAACATGATCAATGGTTTCATTTTGTTGTTGGTATACACGACATGTTGGGATACTGCCGTTCTTTAGTATGTTGGTCTGGTAGTTCCTTGTAGGTAGGCATTGATCTTGAACAGCTATGTTTCAGATTTTAAACCAGAGGCCATCAGCCATTGACGGGTTAGGGTTTTGTCAACGTCTGCATTATTCGGTCTCTTTAGGCATTTGCGATTGAGAGGTTTTTCTTGCCATTTATCAATCAGATGTTATTATTATTATTATTATTATTATTATTATTATTATTATTATTATTATTATTATTATTATTATTATTATTATTCAGGTCACTGCCTGGAATCAAACTCGGAAACTTTGGGTTAGTAGCCCGCACTCTTAACCACTACGCCATATTATTCAGCAGTGACCTGAACAATAATAATAATAATAATAATAATAATAATAATAATAATATAATAATAATAATAATAATAATAATAATAATAATAATAATAATAATAATAATGATAATAATAATATCGAGAAATACCTTGGGAATGAGAACCCAGGTTGGAAATTTCCCCAAGACACCTGAAACGTTGTGTTAACAACAATCAAGATGAGGACAAAGATTGTCAAATGTAAATACTGTATCAAGGATAGGAGTATTGGTTAATTTATTTTCAGGTCAGTAATGCAGACCGTATAAATCATGTGAGGCAGTTGTGTTTTATGTTGCATTAAGACACATAAAATAGTAAAATATAAATCTGGGCTAATTTAAAACGTAATGTATCGTTAAAATGTTGCCCACGCCAGGTTGATAAAACCTTATTGAGAATAAAATTCCCAAACTTATATACTGTATTACATGATATAAAACTGCATATGCCTTTGTCTCGATTGCACGTCATTCCTCATTCTTAATATCATTTTCGCTGCTTCCTTCTACATGTATTGTCCTATAACCATCTTATTCAATACAATGCGCTTTACTACTCTTTGAGCATATTTATTTATTTATGTCCTAAACATCTTGTCATTTCCCACTACAGTTTTTTTTTTCCTGTATAACTGTTGGTTCCGTTTGCTACAATAATTTATTTTAAATTATTAATATATATTCTTTTTCATATTGTTTCATATCATATCAATCTATGACTGGACGTTCTGTTCCACTCAATTTAATGCAAAATTAGTCAATCCATTTAACTGCACGTCTATATTTACTCCTTTCTATTTTTTTTTCTCGTTTTCCGTTTTTGTATCTTTCATAATCCTCGCCTTGAATTTTTTTCTATCTCATTCTTTTACATATCTTAGCCACTTTGATGTTTATCCCGACATGAACATCCGATTTAACTAATAAAATAACCCTTTGTGTATACTATTGTGTTGAATACCACCCTGACTTAAATACCGTCCCCTTTTCTCGATACCCCTTATCTCGCCTAAGCTGGTATATCTGGCATGTTAATCCATTTCCCTAGTAGTATACAGGATTATCTGTCCATTGATAAATTTACTCTATACCTTTTTATAGGCATTTCAAAATCGGTTACGACGCTGTATACCATGGAGGAGGGCCTAAGTGGATTACATTGACCAGTACTCCACTGCTACTTATTTTATCGACTTCGACTGGATGAAAGCAAAGTCGACTTCGACTTTGAACTCAGAATGTAATGAACGACAGATGAAAGGCTCTCAAGCATTTTGGCCGGCGTACTAACGATTATCAGCTCACTGCAATCTTGGTCTCTAATATTGTTTTCTAATCTTGCCACAAGGCCACCACATTTGAGGAAAGAGATAATCGATTAAATCGATCCCAGTGGTCAACTAGTACTTATCGATCTTGAAAGGGTGAACGGCAAAGTTGACCTCAGCGGAATTTGAACGCAGAACGAAAAGACGGACGAAATGCTGTTAAGCATTTTGCTCGGCATGCTAACGATTCTACCTGCTTGCTGCCCTCTCCGCCTTTATTATCAAGATATGATAAGATTTATAATACTCCATTGTTAACAATTCATAAAGAATATTAATTGGGATGAAGGAAAAAAATTCCAAACTTCATGCAAACTAACACCAATACAGTGATATATTGTCTGTTGGATGTCACTGGGCAAATGCATATGAGTTTTTTCATTAAAAGAAAACAATCTATATATTTCACACAATAAATAAGAATAATAATTTTAGCATGAAAGTGTGCAGGGACAATTTGTTTGGAATTTGAAAGTATACAGAATACAATGACAATACATATGAATTTTCAAGCATGTGTCTTTGTGCTTGTGTGTGTGAGTGTGTAGTGAGTGCGAGCGTGTTTCTACAAAAGTTAATGTAGCATTGCTTGAGGCCAATCAAAGATAACGTTTGTCGTAAAAAGAAATTCTCAAGTACTACGTTTCATAGAATTGTAGTATTCACGAAACATTTATAATTTCCGTAAAACTTGGCGAATTGTAATAACTACAAAAGGAAATGTAGTATCGCAGTATTGTATTTTTGATATAAGGAGATTATTGTGAATGTTTGTCCCATTATCTGTGTGTGTGTGTGTGCGTGTGTGTGTGTGTGTGTGTGTGTGTGTGCGGGCTTGTATGTGTGCGCGTGTGTACATATACATATGCATATATTGATGTGCATATGTGCATATGAACATCTAGAAATGGTTATGTATATATACTTATATACAATTGATATGTATGTATGTATGTATGTATGTATGTATGCATGTATGTATGTATGTATGTATGTATGCATGTATGTATGTACATGCATATATATATATATATATTTATATGTATGTATGTATGTACGTTTTTATTATATAAAATGATTCTATAAAATTAGAAATTTGTTTTGAATAGCTGTGAAATACATCAGAGGTAATACATTCTACATATTAAGTGTACAGCTGAAAAATATTGTTGTTCGGAAGTTAAATCCAATGGCTCTAAATAGAAATGACTTTAACATTGAATACCCGTATTTCTCAGACACTCTCTCCACAATATTATTAGTACCATGATTGAAAAATGATTTTGATGACAAAAGCTTTACGGACTTCTTTGGTGATAAGGCCTGATTTTTAATTCAATGTAAATTTGACCAGAATTAAAACCGATGAAAATATGCTCGCATACAAACTCGCAGGCAAGCTCGCGCGCGCACATATGCGTGTGCACATGCATGCACGCGCACATACACACGTACATATGTGTATGTGTGCGTGTGTGTCTGCGTTATATACAGATATATATTATGCATATGTTTGTATACACGTGCGCGTGTTTGTGCACACACTCATGCGCACATACTCATAAAGGCGAACGTGCACACGCACGCACGCACAGGCACTCCCACGCACAATACCTTATTCATACAAACATTTCCATGCATATATACACAGTACACGTAAGCATCACACCAGCCATGCCAGCCTACCCGCAAATCCACACTCCTTGTATATGCACAGCTACACGAGTGTACATATATACACGCGCGCAATACACGCATACACATGTACACACACACACGCATGCATATGCACACACATACATACACACACATACATACACAAACATACATACACTAATATATATATACACCTCCACATCCACACAATAACTATATACACAAATATATATACATGCACACACATACGCATACACTCGTGCACGCACAGACGCACACATACATAATTACACCCACCCACACACTCACACACACATATATGCGCTTGCACATACGCACACAAGCTCATAATCTCACAAGCCCCAATGAATCCCTTCCCAGACTCACGGTCGCCAACTTTTTCTTGTCCATCCAATGCAACCGCTGTCACTTATTTAGGAATACTACTAACGCTGACATTACGGGACCTTCCTTCACCAATTTCAACCCATCCACTGGTAGCCATCTTGGACTTCTTTTCGGTACCCAAGCAAGCAACACAGAACCTCGTAACCTCCAAGAAACTATTTTGTGCGATAAGCTGACATCGGAAGTGGAGCTAAACTTGCGGGATATCTCAGCAGCGCTCTTAAAAGTATCCTTCAGTGACGTTCTAGCCATAATACGATCCTGTCTTGGTGAAGTTTTACGAAGTCTACCAGTTTGGGGTTTAGCATCTGTCGATTCTGATGACTTAAAACGAGCTACAATTTGTTGCATAATACTTCTAGACCTTCCTACAGTAGTCGCTATCTCAGAATTTGACTCGCCCTCTTGATGAAGGCATACAATCCTTTGTTTTTCATCACAGGACACCAGTCGTCTCTCACAAGCCGCCATGTCGACTGTTGAATGTTCCAATAATGTAAGATCATAAGAAGTAACTGTTAACCCATTAACAGTCTTCTAAACAACAAATGCCTCGATTAGTAGTTCATTTTCTCTAAGTGAGGCTTAACTTTTGGCCACTGCAATTTGGAAGATTGCTTGTTATTTCCTCATAACTTACGAAATATCTATTTCATTCACTTGAAATCTTCACAATAGATATCAGATGTATATAAATATGGGTAAAATATCTAGTCTCGACGTTTTGTTAATCTCCTATAATAACTATTTTAAATACCTTAAATATCTAGGGGTCTCTCCCAATCACTTGACCTTGTAGCGATGATCCAGTATTTTGTGAAACTTGGAGCGAGTATGAGGCTTGTTATGGTGTTTTGCGTCACGCTTACAAACTTCTACCAACTAAGCTACATTATTGGAGCACATTCAACTCCCTTTGGATGATATCAGAGCGATATAAAAGTTGGATCTTCCTGAGAATGTTCTTAGTGTTCATGAGTTTGCGCAGAATAGGTTTTATAGAATTTTTTATTCATGAGATTATGGTTAATTTGCAATTATTGTTGGTCACGCAGATCCATCAAGTTCTTTTCCGTGTTGGAATTAGTTATGTTCACTGAACAATACAATTGGAAGGTATAGCTGATAATCAACAATAACGTCAAAATTGTGTACGTAAGGGTACGTAATATATATATATATAAATTCTTTTGTTGTTTTATTTGTTAAATTTTATTATATATATATATATATATATATATATATTATAACAATTTACAAATAAAACAACAAAAGAATTTTATTTAATTCATTTTGCAGGAAGGACTCCTTCGGCCGGATCGTGTTCTGCCCTTACCTTCGAAACACGCACTGTGTCGAACCAGGGGCAGCTGATAAAGGAGAATAATCCTTGTATTGTTTGTCTTGTACTCTGTTTTTTCGTTGTTAAAAAAAGTCCGTTTCCTTGTTTGATTTTATGTTTTCGTTTCTCGTTGTGTTCTACGTTTATTTGTGGTGTCCTGTACTCATATATATATATATATATATATATACATATATATATATTATATATATATATATATATATATATTATATATATATATGCATGTATATATACATATAGATGTAGGTATGTACATATATGTATGTATGTATGCATATGTTTTATTTGTTTTATTTGTTAAATTGTCATTATATAATTGAACGCCTCGCGTCACTTTCTTATTTCTCCAAGTTTTTATTATATATATATATATATATATATATATATATGTCTCTACATATATTTCAATTTGCGCTAAATTTGAGTTTGTATCGGAAGCAAGTGGAAAACACGAATAATGCGCAGCCGCAGAGATGAAAGGAAGTAGAGTCAGAGAAAAAGACAATGTGTATTTCATGTAGACATTCGTAAAATTTTTCTACACGCACATACACACGTACATATACATGTGCGCTTGAAGAGAAGTGTCACACGTAAAAATACATATACTGCTGCAAAAGTGTGTCAATGCGAAGTAATAAGAATTATCCGCTCTTTCCTTTAAGCTTACATTTTTCTAACAGTCTTCGTTATTGTCACCTCCCTTCTTCTCTTCCATCGCATTAAGACTAAGTGACAGTGGATGACAGAAAAGGAGAAACAATGCCAAAACGTCACTACAAATTTAGAGATTGTGAGGTTGTCCTGGAGGAATGGTGTCATTACTTAATACAATTTAGCTTTCTTATTTTTCATTCTAACAATAAAGACATGTATCTTTTAGCATTGTGCATGCGTGTATGTGTATGTGTATGTGCATGCGTGCGTGCGTGTGTGTGTGTGTGTGTCTGTCTGTATGTATGTGTATATATGTGTGGGGGGTATGTACGTCCGTGAGTATGTGTGTGTCTGTGTGTGTGTGTGTCTGTCTGTCTGTGTATTGGTAAACTACTAAAATTTCGCGATTTTCAATCCGTTGTTCAGTTTCATTATAGAACAGATAAAAGTCCATTATTTCGTTATTTATTTACAATTTCGAAAGATTATATTACAACAATTATTTAAAAAGTCTTCCGTTCCTAATATGTCTTACCACATAAATTCGTGTAAAGCGATTGGCGCAAAGAAGTGAAATTTTAACGGTTTTGTGAAAGGGATAGCATCTACATAGATATATACATATATGCATACATACATACATACGGAAAGACAGACAGACAGTCAGACAAAGACACACGCACGCAAACACACATATGTATATAGCCGATTTCTAGTTGTGCTGGGAACCTGTGGTAGAGGTAGATCCAAGAAGACATGGAACGGGGTGGTGAAGCATGATCTTCGAATTTTGAGCCTCACAGAGGCAATGACTAGTCTAAGACCTTTAGCGATGTGCTGTGCTTGAGAGGACCCGTCAGACCAAGTGAATTCGTGTTAGTAGTATGTAAAAAAAAAGACACATTTCGAACGTTGGACCTCACGGGGGCAAAGTGGATGAGTTCTTTTCGAGTGCTGGGCCTCACACAGGCAAAATGGCTGTGCTCCCTTCGAGTGGCGAGCCTCACAGAGGCAATGACCAAGATCTTTGGCATCATGTCGTGCTTGAGAAGACCAATCAAGCCGAGCAAAATCGCAGTCGTGGCAGATACCTGTGTCACGCAAACTGATACCCGTGCCGGGGGCACGTAAAAGCACCCATTACACTCTTGGAGTGCTTGGCGTTAGGAAGGGCATCCAGCCGTAGAAAACCATGCCAAATCAGACTGGAGTCTGGTGCAGCCTTCCAGCGTACCAGCCTGGCCAAACCATCCAACCCATGCCAGCATGGACAACGGACGTTAAAGGATGATGATGATGATGTTGATAATAATGATGAAATGTATATATATCTTTAAAAATGCTGTTTGACTGGCGTAATTTGAAGGAATTGTAAGTGACATGAAAAATTCTGTTTTGTTGAGCTTCAGCGTGTTAAATCTTGATTCAAACTTTTGCGCATGAATTATTTAATTGAAGGCAATAATGTAAATAAAATGCTTAAAATGTAGCTTAAATAGGGAAAGGAAAGAGCCAATAGCATCAGCAGCAATTATTTCAGTAATAAAACCCAAAGCAGGTAAAAAAAAAAAAAAATTGAATGGGGAAATTCAATACAACGTAGACGCCAGTACCTTATAATTTATGAACTATTTGTTTCGTTGTGTTCAGTAAAAAATAGTTTTCAGAATTTATCGCTACATTAAATGAGAAATCTTCAATGAAATATTGACAGCCTTAATTTAAAACAAAAATTATTTAATAATAAACACTGATTTATATATCATATCACACACACACATATATATATATATATATACATACACACACACATACACACTCACACACACATATAAATACATACATATATATATATAACCATAACAAAAGATGTAACACCTTATTGAATACTAATTGGACCAGTGAAAGTCATATATAATCATGAACTTAAGAATTTTTATATCACTAACTGATACAAAACACATTTCTCAATACTAAAATGCTATGTTATGTTATAAGCCCTACTTATATTTGGAAGTTGCAATCTATTTTAATTAATTTGACATAAACAAGTGTAATTCCTTTGTGAAAATTCCAGTTGATATCATGTTGTCTTTAACTTCTCTTTAATTTTATTGGTTCATTAATCTCAATCAGATCTTCTTTTGAAACAGCAAAGATATTCAACGAGTATTTCGGAAAATTAAATAAACATTATATATTTTGTGCGTTGACAGAAAAACTATATATATATATGTGTGTGTGTGTGTGTGTGTGTGATATATATATATATACGCTATATATATATATGTAATATATATATGTAAATATGCATTTATATATATACACTTATATATATATAATATATATATATATATATATATTTATATACGTACTATGTATGTATATATATATATATAATATATATATATATAATATATATATATATATATATACAAGGAAAACGCCCCCCGTCCAATGGACGGTGCTGAGTTGTCAAACATTTAAACCAAATTTTCTCAAAACAACTTGTCCCAACACTTATTTAACCTAAATTTGAGACACCAGCAAAATAAGAAATGAAGATAGACTTTTTTCTATTCCAAAGGAAAACGATTTTATTCGCACAACGCGTAGTATCGATCGCAACAACTGATGTACTTGCGCGTACAAATGCACGTTCCCACGGTTTTATCGATCGCATTCTCACCTGCAATCGACTTTTGTAAATTTTTCAAGACTTATACACGCCCTGATACCGTCAGTATCTACATATCAAATTTGAGCGCAATCGAATGGAGGATGCCCGAGATCCTAGAAGACACACACACAGATAGACAGAACGGATTTTACATGATATATATATTTATACATATATATATATATATTCACCCTCTCTTGTGCATATATATGTACTCTTGATGTACTCCCATGCTTGAAGTACATCACAAAGAATCATAGAAGTGAACTTTTTACTGAGAATATTCTATGCATAGAAACTATGTAGATGTATACGTAGATTAGAAAATTGCATAATAATAAATTATCATATATAGTGTTTTTCATACATATATTACATATTTGTAATAAAGATGGCACTAGTCTGTAATAAAAAAACATTATGTTTCTAATAAAAATGAAGGTCTCACTTAAAATGTGTAATGGATATCTAACAAAAGACTTCATTTTTTTAGTTTCGCGTCTACTGAGAGAAATTAGAGCCAGTCGTATGGGTTATTGTAATGTAAAATACAAATGAATGAATGGTTTTATTAACTTTTAGATTTCGTTTTGAGTGGGTGCCGTTAATCTCTCGAGCAGAATGTTGTTGAAAGAGTGCAGAGTAGATTCGGTGGTTACTCCTCTCACATAATCAGCTATCAAGTTAACAAGACCTAACTGAATGGAAAAGCAATTCGCCGAAATATCTATTTCAATTTCCTCAGAATACAATGCATATGTTAATTTAGTTTCTGCTGATTCAAAGCCTTGTATATTGGGATCAAATGTAAAAATCAATGACTATACATTTAAACGCTATTTTTCTACCACATAGAAATTAGTTAATAAACATGTTGAAATAGGAACATATATATGTAAAGCGTACTTGTATTTTAATGTCAGATTTAAAACTGTTATATTTCCCAGTGCGAAACACACTATGTACCTACAAATCTCTCTAAGTAGAAAATTCCAACTTTGCATTATTGTGTACCTCACAAGAATAGTTATATACTCGAGGTGATGAGTTAACAAAAATGATATATAGTAATTTATTGTGATTATTTCACTTATTTTCCAATAGCATCGCTTCAAGTTATTTGAATCATAAAGTTGTGCGCATTATTAATGCGACAGAAGTCATTTGGATGTTAGACAAGAGTAAAAGAAGTTTCTGTTAAAAATTTCACTTACTCCGTTGATAGATTTGTACTGAGGTGAAATCCAAATATTACACATATACAAAGTATTGAATATTGTTAGGTAAAATGGAATAACTTTTTTTTATTTAAAAGAGAAATTGTGCGAGTGACTAAATCATTCTCTCTTTCTCTCTTTCTCCCCCTCTTTCTCTTCTTCTTTCTCTCGCTCTCACTCTTTCTCTCACTTTATCATCACAGGCAGAAACGTTAGCACACCGGATGAAATGCTTAGCAGTATTTCGTCTGTCGCTACGTTCTGAGTTCAAATTACGCCGAGGTCCACCGAGGTCGAATTTCCCTTTCATTCTTTCGGGGTCGATTAAATAAGTACCAGGTACACACTGGTGTCGATATAATCGACTTAACCCGTTTCTCTGTCCTTGTTTGTCCCCTCTGTGTTTAGCCCCTTGTGGGTAGTAAAGAAATAGGTATTTCGTCTGTCTTTACGTCCTTCCTGAGTTTAAATTCCACCGAGGTCGACTTTGCCTTTCATCCATTCGGGGTCGATAAATTGAGTACCAGTTGCGTACTGGGGTCGATGTAATCAACTGGCCCACTCCCAAGAAATTTCGAGCCTTGTGCCTAGAGCAGAAAATAATTATACGGGCAGCAAAAGTCACTAATAAATGCATGGTACGTGCCGATACAATGTCATTCTATAAAGTGAATGACGGCCGTATACTAACATAGTCTTCTAACTTTCACTTGTTTCATCATTGGTGTATCGCCATGCTGGTGCACCGTCTTGACAAGTTCAGTCGGGTAATTCAATCCCCAGTGCTTTTCATTTGCCTGGTATTTTTTTATCGGTTTCTTTTCTAAATCCCGAAGTTGCAGGGACGTAAACAATCCAACACCGGTTGTCAAGCGACGCTGGGAGACAAAAGCAAACTATACAAACGTACATACTCACAAACACGCATATGTGTGCGTATATATATATATATATATATATATATATATATACATGATGGGCTTCTTTCAGTTTCCGTCAACCGAAACTGCCGACCATGCTTTTGGACGACCTAAGGCTGTAGTAGAATACATTTGCCCAAGGTATCTTGCAGTGGGTCTGAACCTGCCTCTAGGTGCACTGAGGGAGGGACGATGCGATAGATTTACCCCACCAAATATTCTGACATTGTGCCAACATTTGAAATCATTATTTCTTCATTCCCTTTATGTCTCAGATTTAATCCTGCTATTGTTGGTTTAGCGCCTTTCAACAATCTGGTTTTTATAGAAATATGCGGTAGTCTTTGGTCAATTTTTTTGCTAGCGATGATTCTATTTATCCTCAGACCCCAGCAAATACAGTCCTGTAACCTCCCCTTCTCTTTATATCTAATGCTACATTGTTACTTCTGCATTGACCTTTCTAAGGCGGTTTAATATGATTTGAGAGAGAATTGGTTACTATATCTGGTTGCTCGTACGAGCATCTTGCAACATCCTTATGAATTTCAGTTTCTTTTTTGCCGTTCTTTTTGCGGATACAAATGTAATTTTTAACACTAATCATTATTTTCGAGACGCGTATTTTGGTTTTACTCTGGTTTTTGCTGATGTTTCTACTGACGTCAGCCTTTCTCTGTTATCTGCATTGCTTTTTACTTGTACTACTTTTATTTCATGGTATTGTTATTTCTTTCATGCTATTGTTATCTATATCATTATTTTTATTTTTATTTTCTTTCTTTCTTTCTTCTTCTTCTTCTTCTCTTCTTCTTCTTCTTCTTCTTCTTCTTCTTCTTCTTCTTCTTCTTCTTCTTCTTCTTGCAGATGTGACTGTTGACGTCATTGTCTTTCATCTTTACGTCATTGATTTATATCTCTGATTTGCTTTTTAACTATTTTCTCAGTATTGCTGCATTAGAAGATTTCCTTATTGTCGCCATTGTTTCCGTCGTCTGTGTTGTTCTTGATAATGATGATGACGATAACGATGATGATGATGATGGTCTTGGCGGTGGTGATGGAGGATCAGCAAAAGATTAGTGACGTTGTTGTACCTGACGTCCTTAGCTGCAAGACAACCTTTAATGAGCAGGCCCGTGATTAAAGCCATCTCAGTCAGGACTACCCCACTTTATTTTAAGATCTGGTGTCTCTAGAGCAACCTAATTTAATACACCCTGTATTTATTTAACACAATAATATGTGATTTAAGCAAGATTTGACTGTTGCTTTGCAAACTAAGCGACCACGTACAGACTCATTTGCTTATCACCATCATTATCATTCTCATCACCATCATCATTGTCAACACATCATCATCATCATCATATTCATCATCATCACCACCACCACCACCACCACCACCACCACCATCATCATCATCATCATCATCTACATCATCAACACCACACTACCACCATCATCATCATCTTCATCATCAACTTCATCATCATTATCATCATCATCATCATCTTCATCATCATCATCTTGGTCATAATGGCGTGGGGATTTGCAGAGTTCCTTGCGAGTTAGTTGAAAGGATTTGTGCAAATTTGTTGCATAAATTTACACTATGAGTTCAAATCCTGTCACGGTCGACTTTCTCTTCATCGTTTTGATGCTAGTAAAACAAGATCATATTAGTTGCACTCTCAACTCAGCTCGGTCTTGATATGATATTTTATGTGTTTCAGTCATTAGACCGCGGCCATGTTGGGACAACAACTTGATGTTTTTTTTTAGCCTCGTACTTATTCATTAGGTCTCCTTTGCCGAACAGCTAGGTTACAGGGACGTAAACACACCAACACCATTTGTGACGTGGCTGAGTGAGCGAACAAACAGAATGACACAACACAGACATTTACTGTCCTCTTTCAGTTTTCGTCAACCAAATCCACTCACAAATCTATAGTAGAAAACACTTTCTCAAGATACTTCGCAGTGGGACTGAACCTGGAACCATGTGGTTGGGAAGGAAACTTCTTACCACACAACCACGTCTGCCCCTGATAAAACTATACTGAAACGCGTTTCATCCACACGCACAGGTTTATAGGGTCATCTAGGACTCATAGTCATTCAATGTTTCCTTTCTGTCTTCTTTGATTTCACGGAGTTTGCTATATCACATTCGTTACTCGATTACTCCCTTCAGTTTGAGAGCCTTATGGATAGATAGAAGGTGATCGATGCCCGCCCGGTACTATCCCTGTCAAGGAACTGCATCGCCATGCCGAAGCTGTTGTGTACACTCCGCAAAGCCACTTGCCACTACCACGTACCTCTCCTCTCGCGAGTCTCGGTGCCAAGAAATCGGGCATAATCATCTTTCAGATTTGAAAAATGGGACTTCGTGCAAAATTAATATATAATATTATATATGAATTATAATATTTTCCTAATGTATCTAGAAACCCTAGACATTTATCCCCGAGGCCGCTCCTTTTCAGCCCGCTTAATCGCTCTCGGAAATGTCTTGCAGTGGTAATGCCTTTCGGAGACTCACGGCCAAAGTCTTATGTATCTCTGTCTGTAGGTGAGGGACTCAGCCCGGTACAGACGGGGATCGGCCTAGCCATTGAGTGTGAGGGAGCTGCCCATGCCACTAGACAGTTTTTCTCTGATTGCCCTCTAGAGCCGACATCGAGCGACTCCGAACGCCTCATTGTCAAAGATCCGAGCGTGCCCCGCAGCACAAAGTCATACCATCTTCGACCGTTGTACAATAGGGAGATCCGTTGGGACCTATTCGCTCTTGGGATGGACAGCATCATTCGGAGCATCGGAGCTCTTTCAACATCTGGTACCTTGACGATATTAGGATATGTGGTCCAGTAGACAGTGTCTGCAACTATCTCTGCTCAGCGGCTCTCATTCTAGTGAGGGTCGGTCACGAGATAATCTCGCCCAAGTTGGATGTTGTGAACGCCAACTAGATGTAGAGAGATTTACGGCCTCCGTCTCGGAAGTACGTTCACTACTTCGCCAGGTACAGGAGACCTCAAAGGAGGACGTCCTTATCCTAGCTTCGCTGATACTCCTGCCTGCCATTTGCTCCACCCTCAGGTCTAAGCACCTCTTACGGACAGATAGAAGACGATCGTCGCCCACCCAGCATCTCTGTCTGTAGGTGAGGAACTCAGCCCGGTGCAGACGGGGATCGGCCTAGCCATTGAGTATGAGGAAGCCGCTCATGCCGCTAGACAGATTTTTCTCTGATTGTCCGCTAGAACCGACATCGAGCGACTCCAAACACCTCATTGTCAAACTTTGGCCATGAGTCTCCGAAAGGTATTACCATTGCTAGACATTCCCGAGAGCGATTAGGCGGGCTGAAGAGGAGAGGCCTCGGGGATAAAGGTCCAGGGTGTCTAGATACATCTGAAAAAATATTATAATTCATATATAATATTATATATAAGTTTACTGTCAAGAAACTGCTTCGCCATGTCGAAGCTATTGTGTACACTCCGCAATGCCTCTTGCTACAACCACGTGCCTCTCCTCTCACGGGTTTCGATGTGTGTATCCAACGGGCCAGCGAGGAGATATGCAACGTTCGGTTTGACGACACTGGATGGCAACAGTGCACCTTATCCATCAAATACGGTGGCCTCACTCTTCGAAATTCGGTTTCGCTACCTTGCCGACTTTCCTCTCGTCGGTGACCTTTTGCCACGTCCTCATTACAGAGTTCTTCACACAAAACTATGCGACATGGAGCCAGCTCGGCCTGCTCCACACTGACGCCCTCTCCTCTGTAGACGTCAAGTCCTCTTAAAAGAAATGGGACAGCATTCATGACTGCGGATGAGTTAGTGCGCCAACTTGACCAGCACCGTCTAGCAAGTTTTATCTCAGCCTTCGAATCTCACAGCGGAACTTGGTTCGATGCGGTGTCATCACTAGCAACTGGCACTCAATTCGATGGTGACTGCCTGCGCATTGGCGTTTTCCTGATGCTTGGTCTCCAGATCTGTGAGCTTAATGAATGCCGCTGTGGATCCATTCTACATTCTTTCATTCCACCCACTGACATGTTGTCATAGTGCTGGCCACCTTCATGCCATGCTGCCCATAACAAGATCATAACGTATGGTCTAGTTGTCGCAGGCTTCCATTCCCAGATCGTACCAGTGGAGCCGGACGGTATAACAATTTACCTGTTCCGTGGCGATAGGCCCCACATCGAGAATGCCATATGCTGACACCTTCTCCAGCAGCAGTTGGTGTTTTCAGCTACTAGCACAAGCTGCGCTGCTCGTCAGGCTGAGAAAAGCAAACTGTCAAAACATCGATCGTTCTCTGATAGGTTTATGGTTGTGACTGTGGCAGCTGAGACCTCAACGTTCTTGGACTATATCCCTGTTCACCGCTATCAGAGCGAAGATCGCTTTCGGCAAATGCGAGCCTCATGAGTCAGAGTGACTGTTCCAGCGCATCTCCGTTGCTATCATTCGGGGTAAATCCTTTACCATTCTGCCTGCTAGTGCCATGAAATATTTTTCTTTATTGTGAGAGGTAAGATTCTCCGCATTTGAGTAATACAACGTCTCTATTACTTAAACCTAAGATAGTGAAAACAACAAAAATCGGATATTTTACAAATTTATTCTATCATGACAACCCTAACACCTTGTACAGTAAACGCTTCTTTATATACGACAATACAGTGTTATTTAATGGAAATTTGGTTACTAATTCTGTCAAGTCAAGCCAAGCGATCGGTCATGATGGTGCCATTAGAGATAGCTTTGATAACCAATGACACCGCCGATACGATGTTCATATAATCGTTCTGATGACTACTATGATGATGAGAACCATGCTGTATATCATGGCCACCCTGATTATCAGTATTGTATTGATAGTGTTGGTCATGATTATAATATTGATACTGATAAGCATGTTAATAACTCTGATGATGGTTATGTTGATAATGCTCATGAAGCTGATAATGAAGACGATAGTAGATGTAAGCAACATATTGCCGCCAGGCAGGTGTCATAATTAACTCTATTTGATCCAGTCTCAATCAAATCTTGGATTTTGATGAATGCACCTGAGCTTGCTATTGTTGTTTGTTTTAGTTGCTTGTAATGAGACACAGGTCGACGGCAAATACGATGATATATATATATATATACGTTTGCATGTGCATGTTCTCTTTCTCCCTCTACCTCCCTCCTCCCTCTCTCTCTCCTTCTCTCTCACTTTCTCTTACACACACAATCATACACACGTGTGTGTGTGTGTGTGTGTGTGTGTGTGTGTGTGTGTGTGCTTCTATGTCTGCGAGTATGTGCGCGCGTAACTTATTTACATACGCCAACATTCTTCTGATTTTCAATGAACAACTCATGAAATAATCAGATTTCTGTATGTCGTCTTCGCCGTTTTATTTTTTCCTCCTTGTCCCTCTCTAACATAGATACATACATATATGTGTGTGGTGTGTGGGTGTGTGTGTGGGTGGGTGGGTGTGTATGTGTGTGTGTGTATGTGTGTGTGTGTGTGTGTGTGTGTGTGTGTGTGTGTGTGTGTGTGTGGAGACAGTTGTATGCATACATATATGTACGTACACAAGTTAATATGCGAACAAGCATGGTTGGCATTGCATATGTACATCTTATACTGAATTTCTAGAATGCTTTATATTTTTAACAGTGCCTTTCATAACAAGTAGCTATTGTCTTCTAGTTAATCGCATTCTTCTTGGTTTTGAGAATCACAGTTTGTCAAGCATAGTATCGAAGCAATTAGTCATGTTGTCATATGCTGAAATAATTAGTAGAAATGTAAAGTTATAATCTCGATAGAGTACCGGCAGTTTTCTTATCACTGCAGCATAGATATTCACCGTTTCATTAATCTTTAACATTTACTTGACATACACTTGTAATCTCCGTTGTTTTCTATTATGAGAATTCATTTGTTCAGTCTAATAAATTCTGTCAAATTTGAATTAAATAGCTAAATAGCGATTAAATAGCTAATCATTTTACAGATCCGTATATCCTAGCCGTAATTCTCTGACAGGGTCAACGTGACAAATTGTAACAGAATCCATGAAGATATTCTGAGAACCTTAACAGACAATGCTCCTTCATATGCAACAGTCAAACGCAGGGTAGATGAATTCCAGCGTGGCAGGGAGATTGTGGAAGATGATCCCAGACCAGGGAGACCTCCAACTGCAACCACCGAGGACAACATTGACCATGCTCTTGGTATGATAATGCAAGATCCTCAGATAGCCGAGAGACAGAGCATCTCAACTGAAAGAGCAGACAAAAGAACTTCGGTTCTCAAAGGTTTCTGCACGGTGGATCCCTCGCCTTTTGATTCCTGAACAGAAACGCACCAGGTGCACTTTGTCCACGAGCAATCTGCAACTGTTTGAAGCCGATAAAGAGAATTTTCTTGCTCGTTTCATTACTATGGACGAAAGTTGGGTTTATCACAACCAGCTTGAAGCCAAAGAACAAGCAAAGCAGTGGAAGCACACATCCTCTCCTGCCGCAAAGAAAGCCAATGTCATTCCTTCAGCTGGCAAGGTCATGGCGTCAGTATTTTTGGATTCTCAAGGTGTCGTGCTGATCGATTACCTTGAAAAGGGTCACACCGTGACAGGACTGTATTGTTCTCAGCTACTGAAACGCCTCCGAGAAGCAATCAAAGAAAAAAGGCCAGGAATGCTCAACACAGGAGTCCTTTTTCATCATGACAATGCTCCAGTTCACACCTCAGTGGTTGCCATGGCAACAATTCGTGATTGTGAGTAAGAACTTGTTCCCCGTCCGCCTTATTCGCCAGACTTAGCCCCCTCTGACTTTTATCTGTTCCCAAAAATGAAAAAAGCCCTGGCTGGTCGCCATTTTGCCAGTTACAATGACGTCATAGACGCTGTAGGAAGTTTCTTGGAGTCTCAAATAAAAGAGTTCCTCTACACCGGGATAACTGCGCTTCAGCACCGCTGGAGAAAGTGATCAATCATCGAGTGGGAAGGGGCTATGTTGAAAAATAAATCATCACAAGTCTTGTAATATGTTTTTTTTATTTTTTGAGGTTCAAGACTCTCCATACACCCCTCGTATATGTATACATACATATATATATATATATATTATATATATATATATATATATACATATATATATATATATATATACATACATACATACGTACATACACACAAGCACACACACACACACACAAACACACACACACACACACATATATATTAATATATATTTATATATATACATAGCGGCGAGCTGGCAAAAACGTTAGCACGCCGAGCTAACCGATATTTTGTTTACGTTTACGTTCTGAGTTCAAATACCGCCGGGGTCGACTTTGCTTTTCATCTATTTGGGGTCGATAACTTAAGCACCAGTTGCTTACTGGAGTCGATCTAAATATTTCGGGCCTTGTGCCTGAAGTAGAAAAGAATATATGTATATATATATAATAATAAGGGTAAATAATTTTTCGATGGGTTTTCAGACAACCAACAATTATTTACCGGTAGATTTCGGTATGTAAATATGACCTTTAGCGGCGGGAACTTCTGTGGAGTTCAGTATATATAGTATATAAGTAAAAGGGCAGACAACAGATTGCTTTGCCGCATACCGAAAGAATTAGAAATAGCAGTCAGAGACTGTTTATTTCCATTTTCTACAAGTGGGGGCTCCATATACGACATAACCCTGCAATTCACATATGCAAAATAGGAGGAGTAAATAAACGAAAACAATGCCTTGCAGTTAATGGCGAACATGTTTCTAGATCGGAGGCGAGAAGTTGCCTCATGTCTTTCTTCAGCACCGTCTTCATTAGATTTATTAAATGCCACCAGCCTCCACTTTTGACCAGGCGTCATCAAATAGTGGGGGGAGAGTGAGCATAGGCTACAGCTATGGAGACGATTGGATCCGTAGTACGCATGGCAGAATTTTGGAGGGAAAATTGTTTTCGTTTATTTACTCCTCCTATTTTGCATATGTGAATTGAAGGGTTATGTCGTATATGGAGCCCTCACTTGTAGAAAATGGAAATAAACAGTCTCTGACTGCTATTTCTAATTCTTTCGGTATGCGGCAAAGCAACCTGTTGCCTGCCCTTTTACTTATATACTATATATGCTGAACTCCACAGAAGTTTCCGCCGCTAAACGTCATATTTACATACCGAAATCTACGGGTAAATAATTGTTGGCTGTCTGAAAAACCATCGAAAAAATTATTTACCCTTATTATTATATTACTAATTGGATTTTTCACTCCCTTACGACTATCCCGGTAGTACGCATGGCAGAATTTTGGAGGGAAAATTTACAGATTCAATCGTCTACATAGCTTTAGCCTATGCTCACTCTCCCCCCACTATTTGATGACGCCTGGTCAAAAGTGGAGGCTGGTGGCATTTAATAAATCTAATGAAGACGGTGCTGAAGAAAGACATGAGGCAACTTCTCGCCTCCGATCTAGAAACATGTTCGCCATTAACTGTAAGGCATTGTTTTCGTTTATTTACTCCTCCTATTTTGCATATGTGAATTGAAGGGTTATGTCGTATATGGAGCCCTCACTTGTAGAAAATGGAAATAAACAGTCTCTGACTGGTATTTCTAATTCTTTCGGCATGCGGCAAAGCAACCTATATATATATATATATAATTACATAAATGACCATTCCAGAGTCGTAAATCACTGCAAAGTGAAAATATTTGCTGATGACACTAAGCTCCAGCAAATCATCAATAAAGAAGAAGACCGAACTCAACTCCAGTATGATCTATATGCTGAGAGTCAATGGGCAGACAAAAGCAAAATGCAACTGAGAGAAAATTTGAGCTGATGCATTTTAGAAGAATGTCTATACTAAAACAGCCATACTCTCTTCCTTCAGGGGAACCGCTCACAGCATCTAACAATATATAATTGGGTATAATTGTAGATAACCATCTCAGTTGGAGTGCCCACAACAACAATAAGGTCGATATAGCTTGTAGGATGAGCTCCTGGATTTTAAGAACATTTCGGTCCAGAGAACTAGGTGTCATCATTCAAGTTTTCTCCTCCTTTGTACGGCCACACCTCAAATACTGCTGCCCCTTGTGGTCTCCCCATACAAAACAGAACATCTAGATGATTGGATCGCCCCAGAGGACACTCACTAAACGAATTGAAAGCATGACTGATCTTGGTTATTGGGACCGCCTTAAAGCATTGAAACTCTACTCTCTCCAGCGCCGCCGCGAATGGTACATCATTTGTACAATGTTGAGAATATACCGCCAGCATTGCCCAAAAGACCTGAATATTAGTTTCAAGGTTCATCCAAGGCTGGTACTACGGGCCTTACGTCCCCTGCCCAATTCAGGATCACAGCATATAGGTACACTGCAACATAATTTCTTTTCCTCAAGAGGCCCTGCCCTGTTTAACATTATCCCAAAAGAGATCAAAGAGGAAGAGGATCTCATCACCTTTAAACGGAGTCTGGACAGATTTCTTCAAGGAATACCGTATAAGCCACCCATACCTGGATACAACTCAACAAGATCTCACTACTTGAATAGACCATAAACAAAACTTTACTTAAACAGGGTTTAGATAATCCTATCAGGTGGTGCTATTAAGTTAGACATGGCCTGGATCAATCTTTGGTCGAAACATATCTAAGTTTATCTAAGTTTATATATACATACATACTCACACACACAAACGCACATATATGTGTATTAGGCTGGAATGAAAGTCCTGACGCATTTTAACACTTTGATAATAGCTTTTTCACTACTTGCGTTACAATACGCATTAGTTTTTATATTATATTGTTGGGGGTTTGTTTTGATGTTTTGCTGTCGTCGTCGTCGTCGTTGTCACTGTTGTTGTCGTTGTTTTGTTTTGTTTTTTGTTTTGTTTTGTTTTGGGTTTTTTTTTAAAGGCACACTTCTCTGAAGGGCATCAAAGAATCACATCTGCTCAGCTTATACTACATTTCATGTACACCCGATAGCACGAGATTGGTGGTATCTCTTTCTCGCAAATAAATGCTACGCCGAGTGATACATAATTTCAAAACTCTCGGTCATAGGACATGTTTACAAACATGATGCAAGATTAGTCGACATGGAATATTTGCAACGATTGTAAACTATATAATGGAAATAATATTGCAAACACCAATCTCTATTATATATATACATATAGATATATATTATATATATATATATGCATATATATATACGTCTCTCTCTCTCTCCTCTCTCTCTCTCTCTATATATATATATATATATATATATATATATATAATATATAATATACACATATATATATATATATGTATATGTATGTAACTATGTATAGGAATAAGTGTATATATATGTATATAGTATGTATATGCATGTATATATATTACATATATATATATATATATACATACATATATATACACATATAATTTATTTATATGTATGTATATACATGCATATATATATATATATATATATATATATATATATATATATATTTTATGTATGTATGTTTGAATGTATTTAAAGATATGTGTATGTATGTATATATATATGTAAGTATATATGCATGCATGTATTTATAGATATGTTGTATTTGTATATATATATATATGTATGTATGTATGTATGTATGTGTATACGTACATACATATATCTGTGATATATGTGTGCGTATTTATGAGAGAGTCAGATTCCTATTATTCATCTTTGACCTCCAAGTCATCAATGCCATCATTCTATTGCGCCAATCTGTCTCACACAATTATTAGAGCTAGGCCTTCCCCGCTGTGTTTTGTTGTGGCCCTTATTGTTATTCGTCATTTCAGTTTTGTTGTTAAAATGTTTACTCTCATTATTTCTTAGGATATCGTAATGTACGTGTCGTCCGCTATTATATTTGTTTTATTCGTGGCACCATCGACAATAAAGCTGTTTATCGTTGCATTCATAAATTTATAAATATTTTGAACTTAACAGTGGTATGTTTTGTTGCTGCTGTAGTCACTGATATTTTGATAACACGTGCACACTCAAATAAACTCACACGTATGTATGCTTATTTGTGTGCATGTCTCTGTATGTGTATATGTGAGTGCGTGTTTATGTGTATACGCGCGCGCATGCTTGCGTGTGTGTGTCATATATAAAATGCATAACTTTTCTAACTGGTTTCATATATATAACTGAATAAATGAAAAGCATGTGCGAGTAAAAAGAAGGTGAGTATAAATGCATATATATACATGCATATAGATAGATAGAAAGATAGATAGATAGATAGATATAGAAACAGATATATATATATATATATAATATATATAAGTTTAACAATTAGGATAATCTCTAATAAGGGATCTTAACAAAAAATTATCGGGTAGCTAGCGTGAAAACCTCATAAAAGAAAGAATCCGAAAATAATTTTTTTCTTTTGAACAAATTAATTATATCTATATTGTATAGAGGGCATTATTACACATAAATGCCTCACACTAGGAGGGACAAAGTCATTACTACCAAAAATTATTTTACTAATCATACCCAAATGCAGTTTTTCAAAGCAAGACATTTAAAAATGAATTATGTTCTGTATCACCGTGATTTCACATACAACTTGCGTCTAATGATCGTCAGCAGAACTGATTCTGAATACATCATAAATAAACTACCAACCTTACGTAGCGGAGACGAACGAACACAACTGCTCACTCCGGCCAAGCACATGGAATGTTTATAAATCAATATCCGGTAAATGGCGGGCTTTTTACGAACTGCATGTCGGGTAATGAAAAGTATTTCGGAATAAGTTTACAATTAAGGATAATCTCTTAATAGGGATCTTACAAAAAATTATCGGTAGCTAGCGTGAAAACCTCATAAAAGAAAAGAATCCGAAAATAATTTTTTTCTTTTGAACAAATTAATTATATCTATATTGTATAAAGGGCATTATTACACATAAATGCCTCACACTAGGAGGACAAAGTCATTACTACCAAAAATGATACTAATCATACCCAAATGCAGTTTTTCAAAGCAAGACATTTAAAAATGAATTATGTTCTGTATCACCGTGATTTCACATACAACTTGCGTCTAATGATCGTCAGCAGAACTGATTCTGAATACATCATAAATAAACTACCAACCTTACGTAGCGGAGACGAACAGACAACTGCTCACTCCGGCCAAGCACATGGAATGTTTATAAATCATATATCCGGTAAATGGCGGGCTTTTTACGAACTGCATGTCGGGTAATGAAAAGTATTTCGGAATAAGTTTAACAATTAAGGATAATCTCTTAATAAGGGATCTTAACAAAAAATTATCGGGTAGCTAGCGTGAAAACCTCATAAAAGAAAAGAATCCGAAAATAATTTTTTTCTTTTGAACAAATTAATTATATGATTAGTATAATTTTTGGTAGTAATGACTTTGTCCCTCCTAGTGTGAGGCATTTATGTGTAATAATGCCCTCTATACAATATAGATATAATTAATTTGTTCAAAAGAAAAAAATTATTTTCGGATTCTTTTCTTTTATGAGGTTTTCACGCTAGCTACCCGATATTTTTTGTTAAGATCCCTTATTAAGAGATTATCCTTAATTGTTAAACTTATTCCGAAATACTTTTCATTACCCGACATGCAGTTCGTAAAAAGCCGCCATTTACCGGATATATGATTTATAAACACCATGTGCTTGGCCGGAGTGAGCAGTTGATGTTCGTCTCCGCTACGTAAGGTTGGTAGTTTATTTATGATGTATTCAGAATCAGTTCTGCTGACGATCATTAGACGCAAGTTGTATGTGAAATCACGGTGATACAGAACATAATTCATTTTAAATGTCTTGCTTTGAAAAACTGCATTGGGTATGATTAGTATAATTTTTGGTAGTAATGACTTTGTCCTCCTAGTGTGAGGCATTTATGTGTAATAATGCCCTCTATACAATATATATTATATATATATATATATATGTAGAGAGAGAGAGAGAAGAGAGAGAGGATCCACACACACACACACAATATATATATGTATGTATTTATGTATGTATGTATGTATGTATGTATATCAGTTGAATAAAGTTACATGGTCTGGTCTTCACGTTCTTTATTGTTGTATTTAAAAACAAATTTTTTACTATGTTCAAGTGTGTTAAAAATTAAAAAACAAAAATTGTAATGTTCATCATACGCTTTCATACTTTCATAGTAATCATCAGATATCAGAGTATATTTAACTGACAGTTGAGTTCTTGACAGCTGTAGTAAACTGACTGACTTCTCCTTTTTATACCTGCTTTTGCTGTTCATATCTGCATCTCCGAAAATCTGTCCGTTTTCTTTTTAAATGGATCTACCAGTATGCATGTATTGACACGTTCCACATGTATTATCATTACACTTGGATACTGTGAATGTTTCATCCTGCTAGTTCATGTTGAATTTAACCTTTGTTACTAGTTTCATTAGGTAATGTGGTTACCTTTTGCTTAAGATAAGTGTTTGATTAGTTATCTCTTTTACTCTTTACTCTTTTACTTGTTTCAGTCATTTGACTGCGGCCATGCTGGAGCACTGCATTTATTCGAGCAACTCGACCCCGGGACTTATTCTTTTGTAAGCCCAGTACTTATTCTATCTGTCTCTTTTGCCGAGCCGCTAAGTAACGGGGACATAAACACACTAGCATCGGTTGTCAAGCAATGCTAGGGGGACAAACACACTCACACAAACACACACACGCATATATATATATATACATACCTACGACGGGTTTCTTTCAGTTTCCGTCTACCAAATCCACTCACAA
Organism: Octopus sinensis; assembly: GCF_006345805.1. Lineage (NCBI taxonomy): Eukaryota > Metazoa > Mollusca > Cephalopoda > Octopoda > Octopodidae > Octopus > Octopus sinensis. The sequence continues at coordinate 129,420,011 of NC_042998.1, read as the reverse complement.
GGCTTTCGTCGGCCCGAGGCTATAGTAGAAGACACTTGCCCAAGGTGCCACGCAGTGGGACTGAACCGGAACCATGTGGCTGGTAAACAAGCTATTTACCACACAGCCACTCCTGCGCCTATGATTTTTTTTTAAATAATTTTTCACTGGCAAATTTGTTTCAATGATGGTAAAAATGTTTGAGTGAGCGGATTGTGTGTTACTAGAAATGGTATCGTGTTCCGTTGATGGGTTCGTCTTTCTCGTGTCCCCTTAAGTTGTTTTATAGGTTTCTCTTTTGCTCGTTGTATGCTATATTCTAGAAGTAAGAGGGGTATTTTTGCTTGAGTAGAAATCCTCTGAGTTCTATAAGTCGTATGTTCTTGGTATTTGGATCATCTACTATAGTACAATTTTTCTATCTAGACATTGCGGGATGTTGCGTTTTGTATGTGTTGGGTGGCATGATTTGAAATTTAGGTACTGGTGTGTACCTGTACTTTTGTAATAAATATCAATAGGATTATTTTTAATTACCATTATGTCAAGAAATGGTAACTGTGTGTTGCTTATTTCTCTTGTGAATTTGAGAGTAAGGTGTAGATTGTTGAGGAGGGTGCTGAATTATTCCAGATTTTCTCGAGATTTGGTCCGAATTAGGAAACAATCATCGAGGTATCTTTTCCATATTTTCTGTATATGTCATCTGAAGGTTATGCCGTAGTTCTCTTCTATCTTTTTATATAGATTTTGTTCCAAGTATCGCAATACTGAATTCGCGAAGAATGGAGCAAATCGCGTCCCAGTAGTTGTGCCCCGAATTTGGAGGTAGTTTTTTTCCGTTGAAAAGGAATGTATTGTTTTCGAGGATGAGGCTGGCCGTGTCTAGTATGTAGGTTACAGTAAGTCTACTGAGGATCACTTCTCTATGTTTCTCCATTCAATATTTTATGGCAGTAATTCTCAAATCATGAGGAATATTCTTATATAAGTTTGTTACATCAAAACTAACAAACAGTGAATTGGATTCTGTTGCTTTGGGCTGATGTGACAGGAAATCGATGTCATCCCGAATAAAACTGGGTGTGTGACTACATAGGGGTTTTAGGATAATGTCAATATATATCTAAATATATAAATACATACATCCATATATAAATACAAATATACATACATAACTACAGCATACATACATTCATATACACACATACACATACATACCTATATGCATACATGCATAAATACATACTTAGATACATACATAAATACATAAATATATATATATATGCATGCATA
>NC_042998.1:129408736-129416236 GCF_006345805.1 Octopus sinensis | reverse complement strand
GGGGAGGAGGAGGGGGAGGAAGGAGGAGGAAGGAGAAAGGAAGGAGGAAGGAGTGGGGGAAGGAGGAAAGAGGGAGAGGGGGGAGAGAGAGAGGGGATGAGGGAGCAAGTGGCGAGAGGAAGTGGAAGAGGGAAGGAGGAGGGAGAAAGAGGGAAGAAGGAAGGGAGTAGGGTGAAAGGGAATACATACATATATATATTATATAATATATATATATATGCATATATATGTGTATATATATATATATATATAATATATATATATATATGTATATAATATATATATATATATATATATATTATTATATATTTATTTATATTTATATATATAAGTCGAATCACAGAATAGCAGTAGATCAGAGTAGGAGAAAGAGTAGTATAAGTGAGGTGAGAGGAGAAGGAAGTAGTGAGAGTAATGGCCCTGACTGAGAGAGAGAGAGAAAGAACGTAATAGCAATGCAAGAAAGGAAGGGGTGATAGATGAATACGGAAGGAATGGGCGAAAATCACCATTTCAACTCTGTGTGAGTATATGTGTGTATGTAAAAGGGAAGTATGCGAATGTGTTTGTGTGTGTGTGCGTGCGCGCGCGCGCGTGTGTGTGTGTGTGTGTGTGCAATGGAAATGGGATGGTGAATGTTCAATGCTGAAAAATCAAACAGCATTTCAACTCTGAGTATATGTGTCTGCATGTACAAGGGAAATGAGTGAATGTTTGTATCCGATTATTATGTACCTTATTTTATACCTTATTTATATTTAAAAAATGCCAGAAATAGCCGTCATTTTTGACGGCACAGGGTCAGCTAGTTACGCTAGTGTTATGCAACAATATAAGCAACTGGTGATACGTGAGGTATCATAGACAGAAAATGCATGACAGATTCTTGGGAATCTTGCATAAACGTTATTTCCTAATAACGTTCAGGAAACAATTGTAAATCAATGAATTAAATGGACTTGCTCACTCTCCTTGTTTTTGTATATATAAATACACACAATCGCGCGCACACGCACAAAGACACACACACACACACACACACATATATATATATATATATATATATATATATATATATATATATATATATATATATATGTATATGTATATTCATATTATACACATATATACATATATATATACTATATATATGAATACCCACAGTTATATATACGTAATATATAAATACATGTACACATACACGTGTTTATGTATATTCATAGAGTTTTCTCACAGAGTTACGCAAAGAGCCACACGTTTAATGAGGAATTTATGCAATTTAGTAGCCGCCATACTTTTCCGAAATGCATTTATCATATAAATGAACTGATAGAGCTTACTATATGGCCTTCACCACGGAATATTTGAAAATATATTGAATCCAACCAGAAAACCACAACCTTCAAATACTATTAACCTGTTCTCCATCCGTCTTTTTACAGAAGTGTACTCACTTCAAGTACATGAAATTAATCATGGTGCCGTGGCTTTACTTAATAATCTCGACAGCGCGTAAGATATTAATGTTATTTTCATGTGCAATCGACGTGGGTTAGATAAAATGGCTGAATAGAAAGCTACAGAATAAATAGTTGATTAGATTTCAGGCCAGCACAAAAGTACATGCTTTCAAGTTTACATTAACAACATGGCTTCGTGAATTAATTTTATAGCCTTCTAATGTTGTAACACGGCTACATTACATTGAAATCAGAGCTTCACCTGTTGTGACTGAAGTCATAAATCTCTGGGAGTCAGTACCTTACTAGAATAGTTAATGTTACGACAAAAATAAATGAAAAGAAAAAAAGAAAGGAATCGGTTTGACATCAGGTAGGTGACGGTACAAGTACGAAGACTTAATAAATATATTTACCGTGCACTGAATTGGAGCGATCCAGCAGCAGCATGATAACCGGCTAGCGGTTGTTGCTTTTATTGTTCAGTGCTGAGCAACAAGACCTATGATCAAAGATGTTCCAGCTGTGACCATCCCGTTTTTTTCAATATCTAAAATGGGCTTCTTTGTTTAAGAAGGTGGTTTTCAGTGAAATAACGTAGTCGTTATTCGTAGTAGCTTGAATCACGTACACGCTGAAAGAACGTAAAACCTGTCTCAAAGTCGCAGTGTTGTTTGATGTGAGACAAACTATTGGAATTATGTTATAAAGCAGACTAATTGGACATCTGAGTTGTGCGATGACCGGAACCAGTAGAAGTTGACTTGTTCTACCCGCGCAGGCATTACCGCATGACGTTTTTTAAAACGCCCATTTTACATATACTGACCACATTCCTTACTTCTCTTCTCTACGACGTTAATATGATAATAAGATGTGACTAATATTTATATAAGTCATGCACCAGTATAATAAAGAGATCTAATTGATTAATATTTTGTCGCGCAATTTATTAACAAGTAATGAGCTCCATTCATTTCATCAGGTGTAAGCTAGTGAGAATTGCATCTTTCATATTTTTTTAACGTCGTTGGAGGATTAACAGAAATGGCATAAAGGGTAATGGAAACTGAACTACAATGAAAAGTATTCACCGGGAAATTACTCCCTTAATCAGATGCATATTCCTATGAAAACGTATCATGACTGTACGTGTACGGGGTGTTTACAACCAGTCAGCGCTCCTTGAGTCAAACGGGCCAATGAGCAGCATCCATGACATCTCCCGACCTACTAACAAGAGTCTTCCGATTTCCGTTCACAATCCAAAAGTCAAACTGAGATCACAACGAAACACATCAGGCCAAGGTATCACACATCGGCTGGGAAACTTCTATTCGATGTTTAACAAGTGAACATCTCGACTAGACGGCATATATGTCCCACCACCTCTCTCTTTCTTTCTCTCACACACGCACAGCCACTCGTCCTCTCTGTCACGTTTTCTCCCCTACTTTCTGTCATTGTACACACACACACGCGCGCATATATATATATATATATATATATATGTATATATATGTAAGTATGTATATATACACATACATATGCATTCACATGAAGATATATATAAATGTGTGTGTGAATGTGTGTGTGAGTGACAATGTGTATGTCTGTTTGTCTGTCTGTCTATTTGTCTGTGTGCAAAATAAAACAGAAAAATAACACAGCGTGACCAATACCATATATTCGGACAACAAAGAGTAAATGCCATACAAGTCACTAATAGCAGTTTAGATGAATTTTACCTTACGTTATCATTACCTATACACTACTAATTTTTCGATGGACATAAGATGGATATTATTTCTCTGATGAAGATTCAATAAGACTAGAAAATATTACAGTAAATACCAATTTTCGGTTCATTAAGACATAACGTTCGTTGTATAATCAGTTTGCTTCTTCTCCAGAGGGAGGTTGAAACAGTAGATTTCAAAGTTATATCTATATCTATGAGCGATTTAATATGTGTATGTATAAATGTATATCCGTTGCTTGCATGTATGTACTCGTGAGCATAAGCATACATTTGTGCGTATGCGTAGCTACATATGTAAGTATATATAATGCAGACACATATACTCATATACATCACGTCACACACACACGCACACACACACACACACGCACACACACACACACACACACACACACATAAATATATAATTATTTGGACTTTGGTGAAGATTTTCACTGTTTAGGCTTGCTGATGTCATCCACAGTTACTATATAATTGCCTCTGGATATACGTCAGGAATTCCGCAGCGTTCATTGAGTTTGGATGCAACACAACTGGGTGTACTATATCCCACGCGTAAGGGATAGATGCAGGATGGGTCGAAACGATCATTATGTTGCATAAATATTTTCGCTAAATTCATTTTCCGTTTCCTTCATTCATTATGTGTGTGTGTGCGTGTGTCTGTGAAAGGGTTGAATTCGATTTCCTCCTTCACTTTCTAACACAGATTCTTCATATCTCATTGGTAGCTTACTGGCGAAAGATCTTAGTGAATATGAAATCATTACGTGTATATGGTGTGTGATGAGAATTTATTGAAAGGTTTCCCATAGAAATTCAACAAACTGTTAAAGATGGAAAAGAGAAGATGTTATAATTTTAAAATGTTAATACATGCATTCGATCGTTTCGAACAGCAGTATCAACATGGAAATGAATTAAATTAAATTAAATTTAATTAATTACATATCACTGTTCTCCTCAATGCAAAAAAGAATATATCAAAAAATTATTATTATTGTTACAGAAGACTTGATGTGGGAAATAGCAAATAACATATTCGGATATACATATTTAATCCTTATGAAAGATTAAGAGCATACTTAAAAATGCGTTGTTGAGTCTAGTTGTGAAAAAACTAAAACTGATGTGGCTAACGGTTATTTGAAAATATAAGTGAAACATGTTTAAGAAACATTCTCACTATATAAAAATAAGTAGTTAAGTAATATACACTCCAAATAGAGAATACTTATACCGGTGTAAAGATAGGGCCAAAAAACGAATATATGAATAATATCAATTAGATGTACATCACAAAAAGATAAATAAAAACGATATCTGTAAGTGCATACATTGTGTAGAAGAGTAGGGCACCAAGAATTATTATATATGTGTAAACACATATCAGCTGTAAGACGTAATTAAATATCAGATAGGTTGGCAAGCAACTTTAGACAATAATAAAATTGGAATAGTTGAGAGAGGTATGTTTTAAAGTACATATTATACAAATAGTGGAGGCGCAATGGCCCAGTGGTTAGGGCAGCGGACTCGCGGTCATAGGATCGCGGTTTCGATTCCCAGACCGGGCGTTGTGAGTGTTTATTGAGCGAAAACACCTAAAGCTCCACGAGGCTCCGGCAGGGGATGGTGGTGATCCCTGCTGTACTCTTTCACCACAACTTTCTCTCACTCTTACTTCCTGTTTCTGTTGTATCTGTATTTCAAAGGGCCGGTCTTGTCACTCTCTGTGTCACGCTGAATATCCCCGAGAACTACGTTAAGGGTACACGTGTCTGTGGAGTGCTCAGCCACTTACACGTTAATTTCACGAGCAGGCTGTTCCGTTGATTTGGATCAACCGGAACACCCGTCGTCGTAACCGACGGAGTGCCTCCACCACTATACAAATGGAATAGATTACCAAGAAGAAAGAAAAAAAAAGAAAAGAAAAATTATATATGGGCAAATTGGACACCAAGAAGTATTATAAGTGTTTACATATATCAGTTGTAAGACGTAATTAAGTATCAAGCAGATTGTCAATTAGCAATTAAGATTAATTAATAATAATTAGAATAGGTAAGAGATGGGTGTGTCTAAGCAACATTATGCAAAAGAAAAAATATATAAAAAGAAGGTATATATATTAAGGAAAGATCTACAAATATATTGAGAGAAAGGGAGGTTTATGGAGATTTGGAAGAGATGTTAGATCAATATGAGGTGGGTCATGTAGTTACAAGAGGGGGTGGATAAGTAATAAGTATATATCCATATAGTATAAGATGAATTGAAGTGCCGAGTATTATAAGAATAATAATTTGATAGAATAGAGAAGGTTAGTATATAGAGAGAGGTATTTTAACAAAAATAATTATCAGAAAGAGAAGGAAAATGATAATAAGGATTAAGGTAGGGTGTGGGGAAATATTATTTAAGATTTATCTAAAATTTATTCAACCCGTCACATTGAAGTCTGCTAGCGTTCTGAATTGTTTTGCGCCAAAATCAGAACAGCTTCAGCGTAAAAATACCAATAAGGAGCAAATATTCAGGAGTGAATATTTATATGGATATTATTATTACTATTATCCAGGGCAATAATAACAACAATAAGTTGTTGCAGGTCTAAAATAGCATTATTTAGCAGCAGAATTAAAATTTATATCAATCATAAGGGCACATAACTGTGCCTGCCTGCTAGCAATAAGAGTTAAAACCCTATATTATTGTTGCTATTATCAACTATTTATATTACTTTGGATAATAATAACAATAACAATTTCTCTATAAATATTTACTCTTGAATATTTGCTCTATTTTTTGGTATTTTTACACTGTGGCTGTTCGAATTTTGATGCAAAATAATTCTGAGCGACAGCAGATTTCAACGGGATGGATTGAATAAATTTTTCAACCGGTAATACGTGCTGAGGAAGGTGAGACTCTACGTCAAACCAGAAACCGGTTCACGTGTATCCAAATACTAAGAAATATATGACATTGGGCTATATAGGTATGTGAAATATTTTTTTGCTTTTTTTGGGCCCGTTCGCTCGACTACTGCCGATTTTCTGTCATAATTTTCAGTGTTATTATTGGTGGCTTAAAAGAGGGTTTTACCCCTTATTTCTAGCAGGTAGGTGCATTTGTGTGTCCTTGATATATGATTATATATATTATATATATATATATACACATACATATACATACATACATACATACATACATACATACATACATACATACATACATACATACATACATACATACATACATACATACATACATACATACATTGTCAAGTCGCTTAATGTGAGATCTTCTGTTGAAACTGAAACCATTATATCGTGCAACCACCGAAAAGCAATTAAAAAGAGTTATATACACATTGTTTTATTTCTTGATAGCGTGATGTAGTATTTAACACTTTCTAATTTACAATATTATGAAGAAATAAACAAGTGTGTATATGTCAATATGTGTGTCTGTTAAATAGCTATCACAATTCCTCAACAATGTAGTTTAAGGTGGTTGGCTGATTATATATATATATATATATATATATATATATATACATATTGTGTATGCATATGTGTCCGTGTGTGTGTGTAACGATGACGTTGATAATTATATTAATATCAATCAAGATTTCCTGCAATCCCATATGACATAGATTTCTTATCAAAATGTCAGTTTTCCAATATTCACTGGTGAAATGTTATGTATAGGTTAGAGTATGTGACTACGTGAGTGTGCGAGTGTGCATATTGATATTGAATAATTATATCGATATCAATCGAGTTCTTCAATCCCATATGACATACAACTCTATTTAGATGTGTCAGTACTTTGATATTCATAGTTAAGATGATGTGTGGCCATGAGTGTGTTTGTGTATGTGTGTTAGTGTAGTTATTGTGTGTGCGCGTGTATGCGTGTGTGTGTGTGTGAGTGTGTGTGTGCGTGAGTGCACGCTCACGTGCATGTGAAGAAGATGTAAGATGTCATCTTTAACTGAGTTTTCTTAAACATTTCCGAAAGCTAAAGGGACCATTTTTTTAGTTCTTGTATATTTGCCAATGAGAACAGTAATGATGTTTACGAGATCAGCACTTAGATAGCGAAGGCAGTAAATCCCTCTCCACATTATGTGCACATTTCTAGCATCGTATTCCAAAACTTAAATATTTTCAGCTATTATTTATATACTTTCATGTATATAACTTTTTGACAATCAATTCTGTTGATCTCGGGCTGCAAGCTGTTCTCCCTGGACTCCTGTAACTG
>NC_042998.1:129393736-129403736 GCF_006345805.1 Octopus sinensis | reverse complement strand
GATCATGAAAATGGTCTATGTTCATTTAAAACATTTAGTAATCATATAAGATCGATTTTCTTTTCTTCTTTTTTGTCTTACTACTAGTAGTAGTAGTAGTAGTAGTAGTAGTAGTAGTAGTAGTAGTAGATGGCCCTGTGATTATGTTAGGATCTGTTTGTTCTAAAGAGGAAGGGAGATAACTTCGAAATTTAAACTGATTGCAAATAATTAGGAGCAAGCATTCGGGGTGAATCCGATATTTGGTAAATACGAAGACAACTATGCATGTTTTGATCATTCTAGACCTTATTACCAAAGAGTAGTTGAACATGTATTTATGTAATTGCTGAATGACATAGAGGATAGAATTAGATTTTATTCTTGTAATTTCTTTGTTGAGGCAATATGAAATAATGATATCATATACACTGTGTCCATGCGTTCGAATACATAGTTGAACATGAACACTATTTTATTTTATAACCTTGTTCAATGGGAACACAAACTTAGTAACTCTCTATTGTCATGATACGGCACGTCTTACTTTCTTCTTTAACTCTCTCTCTCTCTCTCTCTCTCTCTCACTCAGTCTCTCCCTCTCTCTCACTCAGTCTCTCTCTCTCTCCCTTCCTTTGCAGACTAAATTTAACTGAATCAAGTGCAGTTATTGAAGTAATATACCTTATTAAAAAATGCATAAAATGTGATTTTGCCTTAACAAAACAAAAATAAAAGTAACTAAGGTTAATTATATATTATACTACACAGCATGTGACATAATCCAGTTGCAATAGTAGAACTGGTATTCAGGTGTTCTAATTAACTTGGGAAGTAGCAGAAAGGTTTCTTTTCTTTCCTTTTTTTTTGCGATGAATCATATTTTCATATGCAAAGTGTAATATATCACATACTGTGTTGCATAATATATACAATTATTTTTCTTTTTCGGATTTATTTTGTATTCCTTCAATAAAACATACGATTGTATACACCTCTAACGTTTACTTAACAGTGTCACGTTCTTTAGTTTGGAAAAGTATATCACCCTTTTGTTGTACATTTATACATGCGAAATTTGCAGAACTCACGTTAAATCTTGCTGGGTTATTTTTTTCTCTATTGTCCAAGTATACCAAGATCTTATGAATACTGTTTTGACATTAAATAAAATAACCAACAAAATGATAATTAGTCTGTTTTCATACAGCGCATATATACACATGTATACACCTGTGTATGTAATTGTATGTATTTTATGCTTATATTGCGCTGCATGAAGTTAGCAATTTTTTAAACTTTTAAATGGAGCACAATTTTTAACTTCTATGAGTAGAGGTTACAGGGCTTTCCATGCAAATCAGTAAATACATGCAAGTTCATGTGTCACTTCCTACAATCCAGTGGATTTGGGGACCTTCAATCTCCATTGGAATATATTGCTTAGAATGTTAGCATCAAGTTATGTACTATATTAAATAACACTTGATGAGTTTTCATAATTCAAACCTATAGGTGGAGAGTAAGATGTTGAGGCAGTAGTTAGTATAAAGAGAAAGGCACACAATGTTTGCATATCTGAGGAATCAGTTACGTGGACTTTATTAACTAATGTAAATACGATTGCTGCGAGAAGTGATTTCTGACGTTTTGACTATAACCCCACAAAATTAATAAGTATATTAGGTCACTGTAGATGGGATTGCGCTGTGAAATAGTAGGGCACCAAAATGTGAACAATTTTATTCTTATTTCTTTGTGATGAAAAAAACTTACTTTTTCTCAAGTAACGACCTAAATAACAGCTTTAGTATGTGTGAACATTGAATGGTTTAGTAGTGTGGAGAATGTGGGAGCCACGTTCATGAGATTGTGATTGTAAAGAAAGGGACGCTTTTCAAATAGCTCTAACGCTTCAGTTGTGACCTAGGCAGAACATATTTCGTGCATTTTGCTTTCAAATAGTTTTTACATCAACGTATACCATTTAGCAACATTTCATTTTAGACATAGTTCAACAATTTTTAGGAACAAAAAAAATCATCAAATTTCGTATAATATGGACATGAACTATAATTTCAAAAATGTTTGGTAAAAATGACATCTCGATAATTCCGACCTATAACAGAAAAATTCGTTGCTTTTCCACAAACAGTAACCAACAACAGAAGAAAATGCTCAAGAAAAAATACAGCATTAAAGCTATTCCGATGTATTAGCGATTACAGTAAACTGGGGAGATTTTTCTGTCAAGTCCCTTTCTCATACCCTTAAGCACTTTCTTGTGAAGGATAAATTCCGGTACTAAATCACATTTTTGTTGACCTAAATTGTGGAAATTATTGCAGCGAATAATCTGACTGAGAGTAGGATTTACTAACACGAGATTCTTATTAATTTATTGTAATTGTAGGTTGGGTCTAATTCACATACGAACTAAAACGACTATTATACAGGGATAGTGCTTTACTGATTATTTCATGAAGTTTCTGTCCATGGGCAGTAAAAATAGATACTGCCTGGAGTTAGTTTCACATACTGACACAGATGGAACAGCGGTAAGAGAGGAACTGTTATGACATCATGTTTGGTATTGGCAAGGTTAATAAAAGCTGACATTATATCTTACAAAAGTAGTTAACAAGAAGAGGCATAGTTTCAAGATAATAACACTGTCCATATAAGTATTAATGCATCATTGGAAACTTAGTAGCAGATATCTGGATATTATTCAAAACTTGGAAAAGAAATTGACTTCCTCAGTCTTATTGTCTCATCCTTAGGAGATACAACATGCAAAGCGATCGCTCTTTCTTTAGGATTTCTCTGATTTAGACTGTAGATCGGCTTTCGAGTTTTGAGAAACACGACACTGTTTAAAGGCTAAGGACAATTTCTAACCGCCGCTATTATATTTTACCACAACAGAAAGAGCATATATCGTAGTTTTTCTCCAGGTTGTAATCGTATATTCCACTCAGAGTATGCTGATGCTTTACCACATGACCAGTGACGGAGAAAAATACTTCGAACAAGCGATGCCTTAGAGTAGTATACCAATAAGTTTGATTCCAATAAATTTGGATTATAGCTCAAGACTCAATGAAGTCTGTAAAGAACCATTGGATCAAGGCCGGATAGAGAAAAGCACGAGCTAGTACCAGCATGCACTGCACCACTCCCTGAAAAGAGTGTCGTTAATCTTGGTGTAAATAAATCCTGTACAAAGTCATGCTAACTGTTAACTGTGCTGCGCCAGTATCAAAATGCAAAATTCAGATGCACATTTTTATGTAATTTCAAATGTGTTAAATCAGTGACGTAGTGTTTCTAAGTTAACTGACATTAAAATGTTTTGATATTTGTATGCTTGTCACACATCTAAAATATTTTTTCTACAATTTATGAAATTATTTAATGCATTTAAACATAGTTTTGCTATTTGGAGCTTCAATGGTTTTAAGGTGCAGTCTTGTTAGTTCATGTTTATATTATATAAACTTTGTTTGATATCAGGTTTCATTTTTTTTTGTTCCAAGAATTTTTGACTCTCAAATAACGAAAGTCACAAATAATTTCCATATTCAATCTAACGAGTGGTCCTGTACACAGTCACTGTCCCTAGTAGAAACAAAAACACCCACATCTGTCTCTCGTATCACACCACAGTGTCTTAAAAGAAGGATACGTTGAAATGATACGATTTTTCACTCCACAGCAGAGGACTGAATGATTGAAGTTCATCTGGGGGAAAAAGTTAAAATTTTCAGCCATATATCACCCCAAAAGAAGAGAGCATCTTGGTTTTCAAAAATATAAAGTAGTTACTTTTTGGAGTAAAATGTAAAAGATGATGGCTGAGGACAAGTGGGGTAAAAAATTAAATTCCTGCCGTTACTAAAGTACTGCCGTATAAATGGGCAGAGATCGATGCATTTGCCGGTGGAGGCTTATAATGGAGCGTTCGTAAATCGTATAATGAGTAAGGCCTTTGGAACTATACGCATTAGGTGACTGGGTAGAAGATTCATGAAGAACACATAGAGATTGCTGAGATAGCATCTAGATAGTTCTAGTTGAAAAGTTTTAATTGGTGTGAACAACAGAATAATGTTTGGACACAGACATTGGATTGATCAACTTCTGTCGGTTTGACATAGACAAATACAGGTATATTAATTTCGCCTCTGGACGATATATCATAAGCACCAAATGGTAATTAAGAACAGCTCCAGGGAAGAGGGTAGATAATCTTCAAAATCAAGAATTCTCCAATTTGACATACCATTAAAGTAAAGGTAAGATTTATTGTCTGGAGACAAGAGGAATTCAGGAACACTTATTTCTGAATGAACGGACGTTTGTCCAACGGACAATTGTCCAAACTTAACTCCAATAACTAAGAGATTATAGATATGTACCGAAAACATAATCGTCATGCAGTCATTATGACACATCAGACAGAGGTGGATATAATTTAAATTAATCAAAATGGTTAAGAATTTACGTAGTATGGCATTTGATATTCCTGTATGTCGTGTTGGCTAGCTGAGTGTGTATGTTGTAGAAGCTGAAACAGCCAGTGACCCTAGTATACAACACTTACGACGTGTACAGGTATTACATCTGTAGATTATGTTGAACAATAGTTACCTATTTCTACAAGCACACGTACACATACACACAAATATATATTTCTTTTTTTTTTCAGGATTAAATAAGAAGACGAAAACTGAAAATTTGACATAACTATATATAATTTTATAAAAACGTGGAATAAATAAACAAACGAACATATACTAAATACACAGGCGAACAGAAGACACAGGTCACCAACCCCTCATCAGTTTTCGACCAGAGGTTCAAAAGCAATTTCGGCCAATTATCGATAATATTGCTTCCATTCTGGAAGCACCGACAAGAAACTTGCCGGGAATTGGACCAAAACATAACAAAACAAGACGGACTCGAGACGAGACTGTTAGTGGACGGACGATGGACAAAACAATAAACAGGATAAAGGCTTAGGAAGAAGAGAAAGACAACAATTAATAATACTAATAATACATATACAACAAAAAAAAGCCGTGTGACTGCAAGACGGACAAAAGTTGGTAACGTAAAGGACACGAGAGTGGTAGAACGAGAAGCAAAGAGACTCTTGACCAGTCCAATCGAAGGTAACGCGAATAGGAATGACACCGCCTTAGATCATGTATGTATGTTTGCGTATGTGTGTGTGCGCGCGCGTGTGTGGGTGTGTGTTTGCATGAATAATACATTACGATTTAGAAAGGAGCAAGCGGCTGGCCACAATACCTTCGGCAAACGGTCCATAGTGTTGACATTCAATCGCACTGCGTGGCACCTTGGTCAAGTGTCTTCTACTATATCCTAGAGGCGACCAAAGCCCTGTGAGTGGATTTGGTAGAGGGAAACTGAAAGAAGCCCGTATTATATATATATGAATATGTTTGTATATCTGTGTTTGTCCCCCCACCCACCCACCATCGCTTGACAACTGATGTTGGTGTGTTTACGTCCACGTAACTAAGCGGTTCGGCAAACCCGACCAATAAAATAAGTACCATGATTACAAAGAATAAGTCCTGGGGAAGATTTGTTCGACCAAAAGCAGTGCTCCGGCATGGCTACAGTCAAATGACAGACAAATAAAAAAAGATTAAGTTGTTACGGTTCATTTGTACTTTGATGCCCGAAGGATACCATGAGTAGTAAGTGAATTTCGGATGGTTGTCTTTCTAGGAACGAATAAAGGGAGATGGTAGTTTGAAGGTGACATCTGAGGGACGTATCGACTGGAATAGAATGCAGAATGAAAATTAGCTGCGCAGCAAGTAGAACGTGACATAGTGTGTACATATTTATGTTGAAGAGTGTATTTTACAATTCTACTAGCAGTATCGCCCGGCGTTGCTCGGGTTTGTAAGGGAAATAACTATATAAGCATTTTTAGAGAGTTACTTCCCTTATAGATGCCAATTCGGGCTTTCTTAGTCATTTCTGTTTTGGTGTCTTCAAGCCATGAAGTCGTTGTTCTAAAAGAACGCTGGTCTCCTTGACAACGCTTTACGACGTTGATTTCCTTACACTCCCTTCCCCACAGCTTCACGAGGGAGGGAAGGAGGGGGAGAAGCAAACAGGTGCAGGTGTGACCATGGACGCCAACTCCGCCGCCATCGACACACGAAAAATTATGCATTAAAATAGAATAAAAAATGATGTTAAATTATTTTTAAAATCGTAGACTCATCGTAGACGCGCGCTAATACTCAGACGGGCTCGATAGGAATCACGACTATAAGATACCTGAATTTGGTTAAACTGCACCGCAAAATGTGGGAGTAGTTAGGAATCTAAATCGAAGGGGACAAACACTCACACAACTACAGTTTTATATATATAGATATTTAATAGATGAGGAATTGTGTACATTATCTACATTTGACGGATATTTGTCCTCATCTTGTTTGTTAACACAACATTTCGGCTGCTATACCCTCCAGCCTTCATCAGGGTATTTTTATTATTATTAATAATAAGCCTTGGTAGACGGAAACTGAAAGAAGCCCGTATTATATATATGAATATGTTAATAATAAGCCTGGAATCGAACTCGGAATCTTGGAGTTAGTCCGCGCTCTTAACCCCTACGCCATATGCCCGTGGGGGGTTATGGAGTGAATTTTTAGATTTTTTAAAGTGAGTGTATTTTACTTTGTTTTTTACAGAATTAAGTCTTTAGAATGTGGCTCAGCAGAGTCATCATTTTCAAGCGTTTTAATTCTGTTGCACACCGAGTGCATATTTGATTCTGAAACTTATATTACCAATTTCTATATATCAAATAGCAAATTTTGTTTCTTGCTAAAATAAGTTGGTCTTATAACGGTTTAAATAATTTCTCTTTATATGTATGTATTTATAGACAAATAGAATTTGATGTTACATTTTTATAACTTAGAAAAGTAGAATGATCTTCCACCAATGTTTTTCTTTTCTCAAAGAATTTTATCTCTTTAGTTATATTGAATATAATTCTTAAAATGAACCAAAACTAAAATGTATTAATAAATTATAGCTTTCAGTTTTTCTTCCATATCTTAGACATCTAATATATTACTTGAAGGAAGCTAAGATTAAACAGTCCAATGTCTATTGAATATTGAATAGCATGGAGGAAATGGAAATTTAATAAAACTATATAGAATTTCATTTAATACGTCTGATTCGAAATAGCCGCCATTTTTGAGGATCGTTTCTACATGATTTTATGATAAATTGCGAGCGTTTTAATAAACTTATGCTGTTTTATTTTCAGTTAAATCATAAGTTTACATGTAATCCGATTTCCATATAACAGGATACAAATGAATGTGTACACCTGACAAAATACAAATTTATTGTTTAAAATGTATGTATGTGTGTTTGTATCTGTATATCAATTTGTATGGTTGATGAGAGAGAAACACTAAAATGGAATTTTACATGCATTTTATAACGGGACATTTTTATTTATGCTAGAAGAGTGTTTACAGAATCAGAAATTGTCAGCATTTTGCAAATTAAGTGCTTTAAACATGACGTGTATGTATACGGGTGTGTTTATTTATTTGATTTGTAGTTTGACTGTACGTTTTATATATTTCTTCATGTTGTTACGTTTACTATGTCTCCATTCCCAGTACTCCACCTGTCTTTTCTCCACTGCTCCCTTCTACTCTTTTATTATTCGTTTTACTTCACTTTTACTCTTTCACTTTATCTTTACTTTTCATCCATTATTGCTTGTTCTACACACACACGCGTGCGCGCATAAATACATATAAATATACATATATTTATAAATATATATGTGCGTGTGTGCATGTATATACGAATACATGTGTGCACACTTATGCACACATATACGTCTGTATATATATATATATATATATATATATTTATATATATGTATATATATAAGTATATATATATATATATGTATATATATATAAGTATATATATATATATATATATATATATATATATATATATATATATATATATATATATATATACATATATATATACATATATATATACATATATATAATAGACAGATATATACATATATATATATATATATGATAGATAGATGGATAGATAGATAGACAAGATAGAGGTGTGCGTGTGTTGGCGTGTGTGTGTGTGTGTGTTTACGAGATTATTTCTCTCATTATCTCCTTGTCATATTCGCGTATTGATTTTTACGATTGCTTTCTTTCTCTTTTGCATTCCTTCCCCGCCTTCTACCCTTTTAATTATTACTCTATCTATTTATCAGCCCCAGCATTATTCCAGTTTCCACTACATGCAGCAGCAACACATATATTTCTTTGCAAGGCTTTTAATATTTAGTATTTTGAAGTTTTCAAAAATCAATTGTTTTTCGCTGTTATTGTCATATATGTTTTCGTTTTATTATGCGCATTTCTTTTCTATTCGTTTTCTTCTTTATTTCACTTCCACTATTATTCAATATTATATATTACTATTTTCTTTGTTATCTCACCGGTTCACCCACCAACACCGCATTTTGTTGTCGTAATTTTTGTGAGATTTTTTTTGCCTCATTTCGAACGCAACATTCAGTTCACTCGCAGACTGAAAATATTTGTTTATTATTTACATAAACCAAATGTTCGTACTCTGTAATGTACAGTCGTTGCTTACCTGCACATACACACAAACTTACATATGCATACATACATACATACACACAAACACCCACACATATACATATATATATATATATATATATATATATATATATATATATAAGGCGACAGTAGTTAGAACGTCGTCTAAAATGTTGAATGTTTTGCGGTATCGAAATATCTAATGAATTCCACAATACTTATCATCTCTCTCTCTCTCGCTCACTCACTCTCTCTCTCTCTCGCCCCCTCTTTCTCTCCTCTCTCCCAATCTCCCCTATTTCTCTTTCTCTCTCTTTCTCTCTCTCTTTCTCTCTCTCTGTCTCTGTCTCTCTCTCTCTCTCCTCTCTCTTTCTCTCTCTCTCTCTCTCTCTCTCTCTCTCTCTCTCTCTCTCTCTCTCTCTTGAAGAAGAAGAAGAAGAAGAGGAAAATTTGTGTGTGTGTGGTTATAACGTAATGAACAGAGGAATTATACGAGTCCTACTTCAAGTTTCATGCTCGGATATTGCAGTAATAGGACGGGTCTGTATATTATACAGTGCATGATCTATCAATCGTTTTGGTTCAAATGGGATGAACACTCCGCGGGGAAATAAGAGAGAAAGAGAGCGAGAAATGATGATGAGAGAAGGAAAACGAGGATTTTAAGGAAAAGGAGAATAATTCTGTTCATGGAATCTACGTTATGTCCCTTTAATCCGCTAAATTAAGGATATTGTTGATATCGTGTGTTTACATCTCAACATAACTACGCCTAATAGGAGTAGCTGGATATGAGAAAGAGTAAATTACATTAAACACTGTGTCTAATCCGGTGAGAGGATGTCTTCCAATTCGTTAATAGAAACTTGTTGAGATGCATACATTTTACGAAAATTCTGATGATCGGTGCAGTTCTTTGGTTTTACATAGATGTGTGTTCTTACAACTATACTAAACCAGCACTTTTTTGACTAGTTGATGTATCACCTATACCTCTCTCTACAATGCTCCACTAGACAATATGTGTCATACTGCTGCCCTTCAAATTCTAGATATGGCTTGCTACCTATGTACTTTTCTTTTTGTTTATGTGCTTAAAAGTAGACTGGTGATTGGCGTAGTCACGTCCCCGTGGCTCAGTATATATGTTTCTTTTTACTTCTCTTATTTGACGGGAAGAGATGATCTTGGTTTCGTAAATGACTAAACTAATCATGTATACCGAGTGCAGAAGGCATTGATCTGACTTTCCAAAGATGCAGTCTGCAGTGGTTATTTTGGTTCGCTTACGTTAAAGGACGTTGTCATATTCGGTCTGC
>NC_042998.1:129348736-129388736 GCF_006345805.1 Octopus sinensis | reverse complement strand
ATGTGAAGAGAAGAATTTCCGGTGCATGGATTCTTTCTCTCTTTCTCTCTCTCACTCTCTCTTTCTCTTTCTCTCTCTCTATCTCTATCTATCTATCTATCTATCTATCTATCTATCTATCTATCTCCCTCTGGCTCAGAATTTGCGAGATGCGATCAACCTGGAGCGCTTTTGGTCAGGTGTCAGAAGACGTGGCACGCACTGAGCAGAAATGTTCGTCATGCAGATTTCATTGGGCAGAATATTCACAATTATCTCGCGAGATTTGTCAGTAGCGTTGGTCATTTGATTTATAGTAAATCGCCTGTCATCCACCAACATGTGACATACACTATCAATATTCCCCTCGGTGGTGGCAGTTGCAGGACGTATAGATGTTGGATCATCTTGAAGACTCTCCTAAATTCAGCAGCCCACATTTGCGCTATTGATAAAGATAGAACGTCAGCCCCTAATGCAGAAATCTTGTCATCATGAATGTCCTTAAGGGCTAAATCCCTTTTCAGCACGTGCCAAATTTTGTCCATTGTCAACAGAGGTCACCGCTAGTTACTTGTGAGAAATCGGATGTCAGTTTACTTAGGAAGAAACAATGAGTTTTTTAAGAAGATTTCACAGCTTTCGCATCATTCCTTCATAGTTACCCTATGAATTTTTCTACCCACTCTCGCGTGTATATATATAAGTACACACATACACACACTGCTTGTGCTACGTCTTCACGTTTGTTTTTTCTCTTTTTCTTCTTTTTTTCTCTGTGTTTTATATATATATATATATATATATATATATACAGAAATATTTTTAATTCTCAAACGCCTGATAATACTATTAAAATAGCGTGAACGGGATAAATTATCCATACATTGCAGAAAAATACTTCACCGGTCAGCCATGAGACTTTATTTCTGTATCTTTCAATGCATCTCAATGCTTCTAAAAACAAACGTTGCTCTCATCATATATATATATATATGCATATATATATCATTCACAATGACTTCAAAACGGTGAAATAGTCTTCGAGTCGGCATATTATGATGTCCCCATCATTATATATATATACATGTACATATATATGAGTATATGTGTGTGTGTGTTTGTTTGTTTGTTTGTCTGTCTGTCCGTCTGTGTGCGTGTATGCGCGAGTTTGCATGCGCGCATTTGTGTTTGTCTCCTATCGCTTAACAACAAGTGGTGGCTTGTTTACTTGCCAATCAACTAGCACTTCGGCAAACAGCGAGTGATAGAATAAGTACCAGATTTTAAAAGGCAAAATACGAAGTTCGATTTGATCAACTGAACCTTTCGTGTCGTGTTTCAACATGGCTGCAATCCCAGGAACAGCAGAATTAAAAGAATATCGTAAAGCGTTTGTCTTCTGTAGAATATTTAAATGTGTTCCATTATTGCTGTCCGTCTATCAAACGAACAGTATTAATAATATCAATAAATCTGTTGAATGTCGGACCACGATAATGTATCTCGCTACTTTTTGCCATAACTCTTATTATTTTTTAGCTCAAATCTCCCTAAGTTTATCATTCTCGTTCAAACTATCCGGGTCTATGAATAAATACTTGTCCAGTTCAGGGTCACAACAATTTTTTGTATTACCTTCCCCCAAACAGGTTTATTATTAACGTTATTAGTTATGTCTGGTTTAGAGGTAGATCTATTTGCATAATTCCTTGAAACATATGAGATGCATGCAGTTTTAATATGGCAACCAATAAAGAATATTACTAATAATGTTTTCTATTTTTAGCACAAGTACAGGACGTGTCTCTAAACATGTTTCGCTTTATTCTGATCTCATCATTAAAGTATAGTGTTTGGCATTGGTGTTACCTCTTACATAAAGCTTTATATATATATATATATATATATATATATATTATTATATTAAATTAGAGATAAAACCACTACTAGGCAAATCAAACAGTGAAAATAAAGCCAATACATAGAAATAAAATTTTAAAATATATAAAAAATATAAAATATAAAATATAAAATATAAAAATCCAATTAAAATATTTAAATTAAAGTTAAAATTTTTAAAATTATTAAAATTAATAATTTTAACTTATAAATTATAAATATATATATATATTTATTATTATTTAATTTAATTTTTTTTTTCATTATTATTATTTATATTTTTATTTATTTATTTACCCTTTATCTTATTAAACTTTTAATACTTTTTGATAGTTTATGAAAAAAAATAAATAAATAAATAAATAATATAAAAATATAAAAATACAAAAAATATAATAAAAAATTTTAATATAAAAAAATATAAAAATATAAAAATATAAAAATAAAAAAATAAATAAATAAACAAATATAAATAATAATAAAAATAAAAAAATAAATAAATAATTAAATAAAATAATAAAAATATATATTTATAATTATAAGTTTAAATAATTTAATGATTTTTAAAAATTTTAACTTTATTTAAATATTTTAATTGGATTTTACATTTTATATTTGATATTTATATTTTTTATATATTTTAAAATTTTATTTCTATGTAATGGCTTATGATTTTCCCTGTTTGATTTGCCTAGTAATGGTTTTATCTCTAATTTAATATA
Organism: Octopus sinensis; assembly: GCF_006345805.1. Lineage (NCBI taxonomy): Eukaryota > Metazoa > Mollusca > Cephalopoda > Octopoda > Octopodidae > Octopus > Octopus sinensis. The sequence goes on along the minus strand of NC_042998.1, from coordinate 129,386,133 downwards.
ATATATATTTATACTATAAAATTAGATTTAATCCTACCTCTAATTTTTCCCTGTAAGTTGGATTTACCCCTAATATTATTATTATATATATATATATATATATATATATATATATATATATATATGAAATATATACATATATATATGCATATATACAGCTGTGTGTGTGTGTGTGTACGTTATATATAACAGTACGCGACCTTCTTCAGTATGAGTAACTGGGCAAAAGTTCCAAATCCGCCACGTTAAAAGTTCATCAGCGTTCTGGGTTATTTTGTGCCAAACAAACAAAACAAAAACCAGTACGCGTGGCGCAAAATATTTATGAGCAAAAACATTCGAATGTAAACATTGGTTGAATTGGGATTTTAGCTCTCATCTCTAAATAGATTGATGCTTATTGCATCATAACGCTTCGTACTAATTTTATATTTTATACATATATAACGCTATTAAACCTGTGAACCGCCTATGTTACTGCTGTTAATATTATCAATTAGAAATATTCACCATAAATGGTATTAAGAGTGGTAACATCTTATTTCGAATGTAGACATTCGAATGGCTTTCCTTATAAATATTTTGCACCACTCGTACTGTTTTTCGGGGGGGGGGTCACAAAATAAGCCACAACTCTGATGGATTTATAACGTGGCACATTTGGAATTTTTGCCCAGTAACTCATACTTGAAAAGGTTGCGTACTGTTACTTTCTAATATTTTGGTGCCTTCCGGCGGTTGAATTCGTACTTTAACTAGCATTTCTAAGTAAGTTGATGTTTGTTGTATCCTAACGCTTCGTGTTATATATATATATAATAATAATAATAATAATAATAATAATAATAATAATAATAATAATAATAATAATAATAATAATAATATAATATAATATAAAATGTTATAATATTATAGAATATAATATCCCACTTCTGATAAATAACCAATGGTGGTGCCCCAGCATGGCCACAGCTCGTGGGCTGAAACTAGAAAAAAATGAAGAAAAAGAAAATATAATATAGATAAATTATATATATACATATATATATATATATATATATATATAGATAGATAGATAGATAGATAGATAGATAGATAGATAGATAGATAGATAGATAGATAGATAGATAGATAGATAGATAGATAATGTAAAGTATAGAAGCCATCTTAACATGGCTAACCACATAGGGGAGGGGGTGTTACTGTAGCTTTATAGCACCAGGAGATCGTCGTCTCCAGCTGGCTTTAGACACCATTTCAGTGCCCTTGAAGTATTTGCAAAGGGAGGCCACCCCATTCCCTTTAAGCCTGAGTGATACGCTCGGACTAGTTTCGGGATTTTTGTCCCTTGTCAACGGGCGGTAACCACCAGGTCGCGATGAAAGAGAAGGCCGCTTTGCAAATATATAAGAGTTTTTCTAGTGACGTCTGCCACTGATTTCAAAAAACTGACAGTAAGCATTGTTAAATCTCAGAATGAGATTGAAACAGTAATCGCTCGATAATGTAAAATATAGAAGCCATCTTAACATGGCTAACCACATAGGGGAGGGGGTGTTACTGTAGCTTTATAGCCCCAGGAGATCGTCGTCTCCAGCTGGCTTTAGACACCATTTCAGTGCCCTTGAAGTATTTGCAAAGGGAGACCACCCCTTCCTCGCAAGCCTGAGAGATAGGCTCGGACTAGTTTCGGGATTTTTGTCCCTTGTCAACGGGCGGTAACCACCAGGTCGCGATGAAAGAGAAGGCCGCCTCGCAAATATATAAGAGAAAGGGCTGCTAAGCCTAAACGAGGTTTTGGTGGTGAACGTATAAATCAAACTTGGACAGGAGACAGACAAGAACACGTCTTCTTTGTTCCAGCTACAACGAAGAGAAACAAAGAAACACAAGTTAGGAGAAGAAAGGAAGTTGGCCGATGGTCACGTGAGAGCCACGTGAGCAAGGCATGAAGAGTGAGGGAGAGAGAGTGACAGAGTAATAGAATAGAATATTTTTGTTGTACACGTTTTATGACGTCTTGTGCCCGCGTATGTACATATACGTGTGTATATATGCATATATATATATATATATATATATATATGTGTGTGTGATTTATATTATTATATGATTGAACGCCACGCATCCTTTTCCAAGTAAGTTTTATCTGATATATATATATATATATATATATATATAAGGAATGGAGGCGCAATGTCCCAGTGGTTAGGGTAGTGGACTCAATGTCGTAGGATCGCGGTTTCGATTCCCAGAGCGAGTATTGTGAGTGCTTATTGAGCGAAAACCCCTAAACCTCCACGAGGACCCGGCAGTGAGTGGTGGCTGTACTCTTTCACCACAACTTTCACTATTTCTTCCTGCTTCTGTTGTACCCGTATTTCAAAAGGCCAGCCATGTCATGCCGAATCTCCCCTGAGAAGGGTACACGTGTCTGTAGAATGCTCACCCAGTTGCACATTAATTTCACGATCAGGCTGTGCTGTTGATCGGATCTACTGGAACCCTCGTCGTCGTAACCGACGGAGTGCCACTATACTAACATAAAGAAATGGATATTGAAATACTAAAATAAAGGCAGACGGAAAAGCAATGTATGGATATATAGTGTATATTCGAGTGGGAATGATACAGACAACTAGTCAAAGGGAAAGAGAGATGGTATGATTAAGTAAATAATGGTGGAGCTTCAGTGAGGAATCTGGAAGGGTTAAAGTTGCAAATATAGCAAGACAGAGATGGAAGAAGAGTGATTAAGTCAGCAGCAGAATGAAAGGTTAGTGTTGAGAAATAAAGAAATAAAACGGACCGTCATATCATAGACACAAACGAAAAGCTAAAGTGAGAGTGAAATAGTAAGAGGGTTTGAAGCGTGTGAAGAGTGTAAAATAGATTTTGTGACACGCAAGTAGACAGGTTCGGTAATAAACACAAAGTGAGACAGAGAGAGACTGTGTGTGTGATAGAGATAGGAGCAGAAAGTGAGAGAGAGCGAGAAAAGAAAATCACAAACAACTTATGTTAGAAGTCTACCTTGAGGCCAAATGTTATTATTACATGTCACTGATTGTCTCCCGAAATATCCACCATATCATGTTTCATTCGAATCGACACGTGAAGGTAAATGGAATTCTTCACAAAACCCAATTTCTCTTTACCCCTTCCCACTGCCACCACAACTATTAACACAACCACTAACGTCGCTGATGCCGTCCCCAACACCAAATAGAAACCAACGATAACAGCTTCAATAAGAATAACAGTAACAAAAAACAACTGTAATAACAACAACTATATCGGCAAAAGCAATAACAGCATCATCATTGTCAACAACATAAATTTCAAGATGACTTGCGTTATCATTCTCCTCTCACATATTTTCCTGCCAAGCAAATAAGATTTTATGGTGTCGCTTGACTTGCTCGAAATATCAAAGAACCTAAAAGGAAGTAAAAAATAGATCGTTTTGAGAAAAGGTGTGGCATCATGTGTGATGCTCTATATTTCAGCATATGAGATATTCTATGCTAATTCTTATCCCCCTTCAGCGCAGAATCCGAATTCATGCATATGGATGCCACCGAGCTATTGGCCCAATCCAATCGACACTTCGCTTCACAACACATCGCCAAAGGTCAATCGCCAAAGGTCAATCGCCAAAGGTCAATCGCCAAAGGTCAATCGCCAAAGGTCAATCGCCAAAGGTCAATCGCCAAAGGTCAATCGCCAAAGGTCTCTATTTACCAGTAAGAGGAAACAGCTTGTAACAGATGGAATTTGAACTTGCAATCCGAAGGTAGGAACAGACACAACAAGACATATTGTCAGTCGCGCTAACAATATGCCGTATCTATCTGCTTGGATTAATAATATTCTTATCGGTACTAAGGAAGCGAGCTGGCAGAGACGTTAGCACACCGGACGAAATTCTTAGCGGTATTTCATCTGTCTTTACATTCTCAGATCAAATTCTGCCGTAGTCGACTTTGCCTTTCATCTTTTCGGGGTCGATAAATTAAGTACCAGTTGCGTACTGAGGTCAATCTAATTGGCTGGCCCCCTTCCCAAAAAGTTCGGCCCTTGTGCCAAGAGTAGAAAAGAAATGTTAGCGCACCGGGAGAAATGCCAAACGATATTTCGACTGTCTTTACGTTCTGAGTTCAAATTCCGCCGAGGTCGACTTTGCCTTTCATCGTTTCGGGTGTCGATAAATTAAGTACCAGTTGCATACTGACGTTAATCTAATCGACTGGCCTCTCCCCAAACATTTTGGGCCTTGTGCCTAGAGTAGAAAAGAATATTCTTATCGGTACTAGACGAACGAAAAGTAAATATCGGTCCAGAAGGAAATACTGCAAGATATCGTATCTTTATCACCATGTATACTTAAATATGTGTGTATTTGTATTTATGCGTGTATGTATATGTATACATGTATACATGTATACATGCATACATGTGTGTGTGACTCTATGTGTGTCTGTGTGTGCATGTGTGTGTACTGTGTCTGATATAGAAATTGATATGAGCAACAATACTTCCTTTCAAATACATATCACCAAGTTGGTAGCAGCGTGTAGGCGTATGGCTGGATGGATTCTGAGAACATTCAAAACAAGGGACCAGGAAACTATGCTGGTTCCATGGAGGACATTTTTACTCAGCCGCCAGGATTACTACTCTCAATTGTGGTCATTCCACAGCGTCAAGTTGATAGCAAAACTTGAGGCAGTTCAATAGTGATACACCAGGAAGATTAATCAGTGGAGCAGCTGAGCTACTGAGAGAGACTAAAGGAGTTACGAATCTACTCCCAAGAGCGAAGACTGGAGGGATATGCAGTAATATATGTATGGAAGACCTAGAGGGACTGGTACCAAACTTTATCGAGAGCTATACCAGCTCCTGAACTGGACGTCACAGCACTGTCCGAAAGGCTCCAGCTATCTCATCTAGAGTGAGGACCATATATGAGGGATCTTCATGGAGTAGGCGTAAACGTTTTCTAGAAACAACTTGATCTCCCGTTATCCAAGGTTCCAGATGAACCAATATCAAGACAGAAGATTCAAATGAGGGCAGCGGTATCGCATTCCTTTTCCTTCACAAGAAGACAATCACATAAATTTGGCCATTGAAAAGGTCGTTACCCTGGTGGTGTTCCCTCATGACCACAGACTTAGGGCTAAAACATTTAAAAGAATAAAGGAAAGAATATACGTTTGTGTATAAAAATACATGTATATGTATGTGTGTGTGTGTATGTGTGTGTGTGTGTGTGTGTGTGTGTGTGTGTGTGTGTGTGTGTGTGTGTGTGTGTGTATGTGTGTGTGTGTGTGTGTGTGTGTGTGGTGTGTGTGTGTGTGTGTGTGTGTGTGCGTAACTGTATAATTTATGTAAATATATAATATATGGAAATATATAAGTAGAAAAGCACTCAATCAGCTAAAAGCGTAAAGATAATCTTAAATCAAAAACCATAAATCTTGCATTTATAGCTACCCAGGTTTTCCTGGTAGAAATAATAATTTATTTCGCCGAAGTAAAACTGATTGTCAGTTGTCTTTTGAGCAGATAGCGTTTAACATATACAATAAAAGGTACATTTTCTTGTGCTAATATTAAGCAATGGACAATTCTGGGACAAGAGTGCGACAATGGTCATACAAATATAAAACGTGATATCGGAGCCGTGGAAGGAAAATTTAAATCTAGATATAATAACAATCTTCCGAATTATAGGTACCATCATAAGAGACATTCAACAACCCTTTCAACTTTAATCTGGAATCTTAAAGACGAAGGAACCAATTTCGAAATCATGTTGAAAATTCTTTCTAAATCCAGATCCTATATTAACGGATCTAAAAAAATATTCAGTGCATTCGCCTGTAAAATATGAATCTATTAAAACAATTGAGAACTTCCAACGAATACATAAATTCCTGGAACGCGATTTTCTTTCATATTCACATTAAAAAAAAATAGATCTTGCCGGAATACATCTTGCGCGCGCACACACTAAACAGATATATATATATATATATATATATACGTGTGTATGTATTTAATTTTGTATATGTATATATGCAATTTATGCAATCTATCTGAATATACATGTAATAAGATGAGTATATGTGTCAGATATCTTAACTATACTGAGGACTAATATACTCGATTGAATCGAGAGTATCGTCTCCGTATTACTCCCGTATGAGATTTCACAGATATAGGAGGCTAACGACGAAGTCGGTGAATTCGAAACGTTAATCAAAAACTTTTATCTATTGTGTTGTAGCACAATCGACCGTTGTGCATATTCTCAAGTGTAGTATAACACCCCAATACTTAGAAGGCATGAGCGCTAGTAATGGAGCTCACAGTTTGATAAGTACTGTCTTGTGGTAAAATACAATACGCGCGCCCCTTCCTGCTTTATAATGATTTTATCATCGTTTTACGTATATATATCTGTGTGTTCGTGTATGCTTATACGTGTGTATTTATGAGTGTATATGTAAGTACATATACATTTAAATTTTAATTTTTGGAAGTGTGGAAACAAGTCATTTTGCGAATACTTCGAAGGAATATAGTTTTAAATGCTAGATCATAATAAATTGGGTTGAACAAAATAATTTTTGGACAGAGAAAACGGTGAACACCATCTCGTTTGGCATAAATCGACATCCACCGTCTTCCAATGGATATCTTAATTATTATTTAAAACTGTATTGCCAATTGAAATATTTCACACACACAAGACACACATACACGCACACACATAAATGAGGTGAGAAAATAGAATAAAATTCTATTTGTTTATAGCTATTTCATAATCTCGTTTGTCATGTAAAAGGTATTACACCAACATTAGCACGTATATGAAATATACATATTATACATGAGTGCGTGCACCCATATATACAAGCGTGCTAAGAAGTAAAACGAACAGGACGGTGCATAGTAGTGGAAATCATCAACTTTATGTACGTATGTATTTCATTATTCAGTTTTATTTCAAGATTTCTTGCCAATAGAGAAAGAATTGGTTTCTAACTTAGATCGAAGGCTCCTTCATTAGAATTTCAACACCAACAACTGGGTATTTTTGCATGTGTGTATATGTGCGGATTTGTATATTTATGTATATGTGCAGACTTGTATGTTTTGTCCCATGTATATGTGTGTGTATGTACATTTGCATGTATGTATGTGTGTATGCATACATGTATGTATAGTTCAGTGTTACGAATGCTCTCCCCTCTGATAGTAACTCTTTTCGTTTCCATACAAGACCGATATGCATGAAGGCTTTAATACATTGACTTGATCGAGGCACATTTATGTTATTAACTTCACAACTAAACGAATAACGAAGGACTGAGTTGATCGACCCTGAAACGATTTCAACATATGTCGAAGAGGGATTAAATGAAAAAACAAACTGTACGTGACTTTGGTTATCATAGTATCGTATCTATGAGCTCGCCGCTCTAATGCTATTTATATTGCTTCAACCCACAAATCTATACATTTATAACTAAAGTAAACGTCCAATTAACCAATCTGCTGACATGACTATTGCTTATTTTGTATAACTATTTCAGCAAAACTTAAACTCAGCACATAAAATTATTACTACTTCTTAAGTTGGGCTTGCTACTTTTTCTGTCACTCTTCTGCTCGTAATGCCCTGGCTGAACTCATAATACTGCTTATTATAACAACATTGTTGTTGATGTCAATTATTGTTAGGGGTAGCAGTAATAGTAGTAGCAGTTGTATTTTGTTATCGGTCCGCTGATCATGTTGATGATTATTTTGGTTTTGGTATTCGTTTAGAGGAAGATAAAAGGAAATCTATATGTTCATACTTTTCTTCACGATAATATCGACATAAGAGATGTGAAGTCCCCAATTAGAAAGAGAAACATGAATAATTCCCAATTATGAATAGATATTTAGTTCGCCAAAAATGTTTATTCGCAAGAAGTCACACAACTCAATAATAATTAGTTTTCAAATTGGCAACATGCCCTCTGTTTCCTTTCTTCTTTATCTTTCTTTCTTTCTTTCTTTCTTTCTTTCTTTCTTCCTTCCTTTCTTACTTTCTTTCTATGAGAAGCGAATAAAGAAAGATGTGATTAGAATTCGGTATATGTTGAGTCAAGCGTACAGATAGTTAAACTGCTAGGGTACCGAACAACCAGATGTGTAGCGAGCGGTTCGTACCGTGTCACTGTCAATGCGTTGTATCAATGACCTACAAACTGTAGTTGTCAACCTTTATAACTTTATGATATGTTATTAACTAATAAGAACTTCAGGAAAATAGTCGTTGCTGTAGAAGTAACCGGCGACAGAGTGGATTTTCAAGAAAACTTGGAGAGGCGAGAAGGAAGAGATGACAGAGATGGAGAGAATACAATATGCGAAAGGAAACAGACACTATTGAAAAGGAAATAGACAAAAGGAAGATATAGAAGTGAGAGAGAGAAATAGACGCTCGGACAATTTCTTGGAAATACAACAAGAAAGATAAACCATCAGCGTAAGCATATTGTCCAGTTAGGTGATGATGCACTGAATGACGTCCGCAAAATGTTTCAATGTAATGAAATTTATCTTTTAGTTTGAGGAAAACAAAAAAAGACCAAGAACATATTTGCAATTATTAGCAATTCTTAAAGACAACACGAATAATCTCATGCAGGAAATAGTTTCAGAAAAATTTCAATTTTCCTGCTTAAATACAGTTATATAATCACGCAAGAAACTTAATTGATCGTTTTTAAAGTTCTATCACTTACAAACAAATGGCAGGAAATAGAAAAAAGATGTGCAAAAACAAATTGGAGGGTGAATATTGTTATAGATTATATAATTCGACGAATTGAAAATTTGCTTCATTTATTAGTCATTTTTATCTTTACGTCGTTTTAGTTAAAATATATATTGTTTAATTAATTACGACTCATGAAATCCACAAAAATGCAAGCTAAGCTGTTTGCTATGGTAATATCCTAATTTTTTTAGAAAATATCTAAATACACTACGCTATTGGTCGAGGAAGGAAAGTGAGTATGCCTTCTGTGAGGAGCAGCGAAAAACCGTGAAACGTTCTGCCGGAAAACACCTCCTCTTTTCTGCACATAAAGAGGCAACATAGAAGAAATATTCTTACATTGGTATGCTTTCCTCAGAGTCAGATCTCATCATATTTCATTTTATTTGAGTTCTTCTGACTTACACTATATTACTATTTTACTCTTCTACACGTTTCAGTCATTTGCCTGTTGCCATGCTAGAGCACCGCCTTTAGTAGAACAAATCGATCCCAGGACTTATTTTATGTAAGTCTAGTACTTATTCTATCAGTCACTTTTGCCGAAACGCAAAGTTTCGGTGACATAAACTAACCAGCAACGGTTATCAAGCGATGGAGAGGGTACCAACACTGACAAAAAGATATATATATATATATATATCCGTCTGCCAAATCCACTTACAAGGCTTTGGTCGGCCCGAGGCAATAGTAGAAAACACTTGCTCAAGGTGCGACGCAGTGAGACTGAACCCAGAACCATGTGGTTGGGAGGCAAGCTTCTTACCACACACCCACGCCTACGCCAAAATATAAATTGATTAATTAATGAATACCGAATCGTCAAGAATACAAGGTCGTCGGTTAAGACAACTAGCGCGCCAGTTGATCCGATCAGCGGAACAACCTGTTCATGAAATTAACGTACACGCGCATCCTTTATGTAGTTCTCATTGAGATTCAGTGTGACACAGAATGCGACATGCCTAGCTCTTTGAATTACAGGTAAATTCATTTTTGTCGGCTGAATGGACTGAAGCAACGTGAAATAAAGTGATTTGCTCAAGGACAAAACGCGACCCTAGGAATCGAACTGAAGACCTTCCGATCATGAGCCGAATATCCCTTACTACTATGCCCCGCACATTCACACTAAGAATACAAATATACCAATTAATCAATAATGATGGTAACCTAAATTATGAATGTTTGTTATAGTGGCTGAATAGTCTTTACTGTGTATTGGTGAAGGAAACAGAATATGTCTTCTCTGAAAAGCGATGACCTAATCGTGATTCGTACGGCAGGTTACTGCTCGCTATATTCTGCGCATCGAAAAATAGAAGAAATGAGTTCGCATTCGTATATCTATCACATCAGCAGGCTTCCTAATATCTATATGTATGTACACATGAGTACTTCATATTCACGGAGATTAATTTCGCTTCTTTGCAGAATTCAAAATAGTCTGAATCAAGAATGCTTCAGCTATGTATAGAATTGTGACTTTGCTTAGTACGTGAATTTACGTAGATATATCTGTAGGTATATCGGCAAACAAATAAAGAGAGTGCATACCGTTTAAGTAGGTTGGAGATGTGATAAGGGATTATGCATGTATATATATATATATATATATAGGTTGAATATATATATAGGAAAAAAATAAAAAGTGGAAAAGAAATACCTTCGTTTCATACAGTTTAATATCTTATAATAAATATATACATATATGGATGTCATGAAACCCAGCCGGTTTTCGCTATTTAATTTAGCTTTTCAAGGGACATTGTACAATAATCAATTCTCGTGACAGAGGGGTCTCGTCATTTTGGATGTTTGAAACATATGAGTCTAGAGAGTGAACCAAGGGAAGCAACATGTGACAAGGGGGACAACTGGCTCCTTAGTATAATATATATATATATATATATATATAAATTATACTATTTTATATAGAGATTCTTAACATTAACAATACTCAGAAACAGGCTAGAATAGAAGTCCACAAATTGAGCTAAGTTCCAATTTATAATTTGAATGGAGGCAATATGGACGGAAATCTAGAGGAACATGATCTATTATCCAATAGAATATTCAGTATATATGTGTACTTTCTTTAACATTAATAAATCAATATAAAGTTCGAAATAATATTAGTATTAAAAACATACAAGCATATAAATATCTAATATTTAAAAACACGCAAATATTTAAAAATGCGTAGACATTTTAAAAATATATAAACACATAAATAGATACATACTAAATATGAAAAATAAACGTCGATATGATATAAGATAAAAACTCGTAGGTATTTTAAAATATTTAAAAATACTCATAAATGTAAATAAATACGCAGGCAAAATAGAAAACATCAATATAATATAATATAAAATAATATAACATAGTGAATTATTAATTCACACCATAAGATACAAAGGAATAAAAAAATTGCCAGTTACAACACGGAGTCCAGTGGAAAGTTTGAAATTATGAAACATTAAAAGGACATACTAATATACGAAGATAATGTTCAATGGATCCAATAGTTTCTTCTAGGGGCCGTTTCGGAGACGTATCAGATATTATCATATTATCTACGAGTTTTTATTTTATATCATTTTGACGTTTTTTTTTATATCTAGTATGTATCTATCTATGTATCTATTTATGTGTTTATATATTTTTTAAATGCCTACGTATTTTTTAAATATTTGCGTGTTTTTTAAATATTAAATACTTTTATGTTTATATACTTGTATGTTTTTAATACTAATATTATTTCGAACTTTATATTCATTTATTAATTTCGAAGAAAGTACACATATATACTGAATATTCTATTGGATAATAGGTCATATTCCTCTAGTTTTCCGCTCATATTGCCTCCATTTAGATTATATATATATATATATATATATATATATATATATATATAATATATATATATATATATATATATATATACATATATTACTTACATTACAGCAGATCCATTATAGAACATTTTCCCTCAAAATACTAGGCAATGGAATCGGACTGGAAACCGTGTGGATTCGAATCAAAATTCATAATCACACACACACAACAGAACAGGAAATAATTTTCTTGTTTCAAGTTTTTCTGTTAATTTATGTGCAAAAATTTTAGATAATATCATCCATAGATTGAAAAGAGTATACATATACATTACAGTATATATATATATATATATATATATATATATATATATATATATATATATATATATATATATATACACTATTATTATATCATACTATATTTGCTTTGACTCTCTTTTGTTTACTTGAAATATATTTTTATTACCATAGAGTTATATTAACCATATTTTTTTCTATTTTACCGCCCCTGTGTTTTGTTCCAAATCATTCCAGTTTTTAGTTTCTAGATGGAAGAGCTTGAGTTTTTGCAGTTTCTTATGCTAATCCTTCTGTAATTATTATCTTTGTATATTCTACAATAATGCATGCTGGAAATATATGCCGCTCGCTTATATTATAATCGTGCTTATTTAAGCAGGTAAACATAACCACCATCACGCTTATTATTATCATTAATGTCGCCATTGTTATTTGTTTCATCATCATATATCTATCACTAAATTATTGTTATTACTTTAATTAGCAGCTATTTTCTCATACATCTACTCTAACCTAATAGGTATGCATTTTCCTTTTTGCTTTTCTGTCTTATTTCGTTTAACTCCATATTGTTTATATTCTTGATTTGTTAGCTTTTTCTTGCTCATCTTTCCGCCGCCCCCCACCCCGTCATCCCCACCATTACCATTACCATACCACCTTATTTTAGTTTTTTCTTTTTCTTTTCTCCTACACTTAGTCGTCATCCTCAGCGGGAATTTTATTTATTTAGTATGGATAAAAAATTTTTTCGATTCAGTTTTATTGTTAGTTTCTGTGATTTTATTTCCATATTTCTCATTCTCTTGGTACATGTTGCTACTATTGCTACTACAGTTGCTGCTGTTGTTGTTGTTGCTATCGACGGGGGTGGTGAGGATGCTACTGTTGCTGCTGGCGAGGGTGGTGGGGATACTGATATTGTTATTATCGTTGCTGTTGTTTACCTGCAGCAGTATATGATTAGAAAATACATTTATAGCATCAGTGATGGAAATCTCTTGTTTACTTATATTGCTCTGTCTCTATATAAACAGTCTCTCGCATTCTTTATGTACATACATATACACATTCATTCATACATACATACATACATACATACATACGTGCATACATACGTGTGTGTGTATATGTGTATATGTATGTACACTGAGAGATAATATAAGCTAAAGAGATTGAAAGATAGATAGATATGTGAAGTATTGTTTGTTTATTTATAAGAGTACACATATATAGTGCACGTATATTTATATATATAATATATATAGTATATATATATGCCTATATATATATATATATATGTATATATATGTATGTATATATGTGTATATATATATATGTGTGTGTATATGTATATATATATATATATATATATATATATATATATATATGCGTGACTATGTACACGTATATATCCTTCTATGTATATGTATGTCTAAGTTGAATACAATAACAATGACATCCATCACCAGTCAAGAAATATATATATTCACATGTGTAAAATAGGCAAATATATATAAAAGTGGTATACACATCCACTCTAATAAAAATATTCAATTTTCCAATGTAGCATTCTTCCGTGGAATCTCTGTTGAAATTTCTGATCTTCAGATAGAAAAAGAGAAAAGTTATTTAAAATAAACGGCTTAAATAACTTTACATGTATTCTAGTTGACAAATTTCAGTATAAATATGAATCTAATTTTCTCCATGGCTTCTCCACTGGAAATGTACACAGATATTGTGTTTGTTTGTATATACATTGCTAGTATATATATATATATATATATATATATATATAATATATATATATATATATATATATATATATATATAATATATATATATATATACTCTCAATTTGAGTACTAATATATATATATATATATAATATATATATATATATATACTAGAACATCTTTTTTCAATCCGTAAAGAGGGCACAGAAATTTTCTGTAAAACTTATCTGAAGAGTCCTCATGAACGGACGAAATTGCTAATAAACGATTATCCAAAATTATTCAGTCATTTCACTGCGGCTATGTTGAGGCACGACATATATATATATATATATATATATATATATATATATATATATATATATATATATCACCTTGATCACGTTGACCGACCAGTTCGTCGGGCGTCCATTTGACACCGCTGGTCACAGCACGCTGTCCACTCTTCTCTGGATCACGCCTTTCTTATCCACGTGATCCCGATCGCCCTCCTGAAGTCGTAACTCCACCGTCGTGGATGCTTTCTGAGTGGCCGTTACCGCTCGCGCGGGAACCAATCGACAACTGCACGGGTCCATCGATTATCGGTGAGCCGGGCGATGTCTCCAGCCCATCTGAACTTGCTGCGTGTATATTCTACGATGACATCCCTCACGCCGGACTTCTCTCTGATATGCTCTCCAACGAAAATCCAAGCATAGACCTCTCCATGGCTCTTTGAGCCGTTACCAATCACTTTTCTCTCTTTGTTGTAGCCCATGTTTCACTACCATATTCTACATTGCAGGTAGAACCGTGTTATTGAAGAAGTTGGCACAGGTGGCCCTGTCCAACCTTCCCTTGAACATTGGAAGGTGAGCCCTCGGGCCTGAAGATTTGTCAAATGCCACTGCGGAAGAGGTTTATGCTTCTCCATGTACATCTGGTCAACCAAGTGATGACGGAGGTGGGTTAAACCCAAATACTGGACACCTCCCTCCCGACAGTCCTAGTGTGAAAAATAGGGGTATTCACCTAGGTAAGGAGTGGATCATTGCCACACGGAATATTTGAGGACTTATCACGGGAAGCTAAACGTGATAACATCTGAGATGAAGAAATGCGGAGTGGGTGTCCTAGGGCTGTCGGAGCACTAGCGGAACGGTCAGGGAAGATTCACAGCACAGAGTGGAGACACGATCTTCTTCTCAGGAAGAGAGACCAGTCAACGTGATAGAGTGGGTTTTGTGACGTCCAGAAAGATGACTCCATCAGTCGTGGGATACGATCCTGTTAATGACAGAATCGTCACCATATGGCTGAGGGGTCACCTTCTAAACACTACACTCATCCAGGTTTACGATGAGATTGGAACGCCGTGGTGGGGAATATCATTACTAGCAGTTCGAGTGTGGGCCAACACGGGTTGGGGGAGAGGAATGAAAGAGGACAGGATCTGGTTGACCTTTGTATCACCAACAACCTAGTCATCGGTAACACCATCTTCCAGCATCACCCGAGAAGCTTGTACACTTGGACCAGCCCAGGAGACCGGTTTCGAAACCAGATTGACTACAACATGATTCAAGGACGATGGAAGTCGGTATTCAAGAATGTAAGGACACGACCAGGGGCAGACTGCGGAAGCGATCATCAACTGCTGTGTGCAATGATTAAGATCCGGATGAGGTCACGGCGAAAACAGACGAAAACAACACGGTACGACATCACAAAGATACCGGAGGCTTTCAGTGTCGAGATGCAGAGCCGATTTCTACCGATTCTCCAATCATACGATATCGGAGAGTAGAGATCAAATGCACTCTGGGAGAAAATGGTCAACATCACAAAGGAAGTTGCGGAGAGGAATATTCCCAAAAGACGGACTCTCCAGAGTCCGTGGCTATCAGACTACACACTAGACGTGGCAAGAAGAAGGAGGAAATCAAAAGCAAGTGGTAACCATCAGGAATGGAGAGAACTTGACAAGCATTACAACAGACAGGCACTAGAGGACAAGAGGAACCATCTGGACCAGATATGTCTGGAGGCGGAATATGCGTCACAGAAAGGTGACATCGAGTCTGTTTTTCGTTTGGTGAAGGAATTGAGTAGAAAGAGGAAGTGAACTCCATGTAGTGACGTCATCAACGATAAAGAAGGTAACATCCTTACAAAGGAAGAGAAAATCAAAGCTAGGTGGAGGGAATGCAGCACCGATTTGTACAGAAGGAGCAGGAAGATCTCCCTGCTGCACTCGCTGTAGCTGAAGACAGAGAACCGGAACTACTCAAAGAAGAAGTGTGGCAGGCGCTGTACTATACCAAGAACGGGAAGAGCCCTGTCGTGGATTAACTTCCCATCGAGGTATGGAAGGCGACGGGAGATATTGGAATAGAACTGTTGTGGAGACTGTGTGTCAAGATCTGGAGCGACGTGGAGTGGCCGATCGACTGGTGTCGTGAAGTCTTTGTACCAATACCAAAGAAAGGTAACCCACGCGAGTGCTCTAACGACCGAACCATCAGCCTTATTGTCTACGCAAGCAAGATTCTGCTGCGAATAATCGTAGGTAGACTGCAGCGGAAATATAGCTGTGTCATCGCTGAGGAACAAGCTGGCTTCGTCAAGGGCAGAGGAACAAGGAAAAAGATAGTCAACATCAGGATGATGATCGAGAAGTTTAAGGAATGTAACATCCCACTTTACGTGTGTTTCATCGACTACTCCAAGGCCTTCGACTGTGTGAGACACAGCAAGCTGTGGGACGTCATAAAGGAAATGGGATTTCCTGAACACTTAGTCGCATTGTTGGCGCGACTATATCAAGATCAACAGTCATCTGTTAGGACGTCCGTCGGTGACACTCAGTGGTTCGGCATTGAGAGGGGTGTCCGACAAGGATGTGTTCTGTCTCCATATCTGTACAACATCTATGCAATTGATACTTAATTTATCAACCCTGAAAGGAAGAAAGGCCAAGTCAACCTCGGTGGAATTTGTACTCAGAACGTAAAAAACGGCGTGCTAGCGATTCTACTACGTCGCAACCTTAATAATAATAATAACAACAACAACAACAACAACAAAAACAACAGCAACAGCAGCAGCAACAGCAATAATAGAAATAACAACAACGACAATAATAATAATAATGGTTTCAAATTTGGCACAAGGCCAGCAATTTTTCATGGCGTTGAGGAGTCGTTTACATCATCTCTAGTCTTCAACTGGTACATATTTTATCGACCCCGAAAGGTTGAAAGGGTAAATTCACCTGGGTAGAATAAGATGGTTGAAATGGCGCTAATCATTTTCTCTGCGGTGCTAAAGATTCTGTCAACCCACGGCCTTAATAATAATAATAATAATAATAATAATAATAATAATAATAATAATAATAATAATAATAATAATAATAATCCTTTTTACTATAGACATAAGGCCTGAAATTTGGCTGAAGGAGCTATTCGATTACATCGACGCCAGTGTTACACTGGTACTTAAGTTATCGACCCCGAAAGGCTGACAACAAGGTATGCGATAAGGAAGCAAGAAAAATCAAGAGATATGACAGGTTAGCTTGGGAAGTTAAGCAGTTGTGGTCGATGAAAAAGGTAGCAGCAATACCAATAATTGTCGGAGCCCTGGGAACAGTGAGGAAAACTCTCGAGAGGTACGTATTACAAATAGGGACTTGGTCGCACTGCATGTTGAAAACTCCCAGAGTATTTTGTAATGTTTGTTTTCCATTACTTCCTCTGACTTGTGTTCATACCATTGTTCTGCTCTCTCGGGGTTTGCTTTACTGCACAACAGCCAGTGGACATTTCTGGCTGTATTTCCTTCTTTTGTATTCGCGTTGTTCGAGCTTACAGTACTCACAAACAATACAGCTTATACTTTTTCCCTATTCAGAGCACATCGTACACTTTGGCGAGTCAGTGTTTTTATCAATGTAATATTTGGAGTAATGTATTCTGAGTACTTGTTCTTGAGCGCTGTATACTAAGGCCTCAGTGGGCTCTTTTAAGTCTCCTTTCAGCAGCCGTTGCCAGGTTCAATTCTAATCAATTTCATCTTTATTTTTCAATAACTGACTGTGCATTATTATTATTATTTTTTTTTTTTTTTTTTAGTGAAAAAGCAGTGCATTCTATCAAAGTGGCAAGGGGTAAAATATACGAAGTCCGTAATTACCCGTCTGATGAACAAAACACCCATGTTCCCAGAGGGGGAATTATTCAAACCCCAAAGAATTCCTCTCAACACATCGCTATGATGCTCACTCACTACTTCTTCTCATGATCAGAGATGCACATATCGTCAGCCACTAAGGGACATGCTCAACTGGTTAAGGTCAAACAACTGACAAACAAATCTGTGGTATTGAGCAGAATATCTGCTGTAGCCCATCTTTTATACCAAGACAAAACAATGTACATGATAACACTTCCGATCCGTTAAAATGAGAAGCCACGAAAGTCACTGCCTGGTACTGCATCCGAGAATTTAATATCATCATCATCATCATCATCATCATCATCATCATCATCATCATCATCATCATCATCATCATCATCTTCTTCTTCATCATCATCATCATCATCATTATTATTATTATTATTATTATTATTATTATTATTATTAAAGACGTCGCACAGTGTCCAATATCGTGATGTTGTTGATTGAAGATATTTTGTCTACCAGGGATTAGTACTGTCTGTCAAGTCACAACAAGGACCTCAGGCAGACAGAACTTTACGCAATATGTGTGCTGTTCCAAGTAATACCGATGTTTGCAATACATCTAGATTCTAGGGTATTTGTAGTTTCCAGACGTTTCTTCAGGTTGGGTGGTATTGAACCCAATGCTCCGATGGCAATAGGGACAACCTTTAAGTTTCACCCTGCCATATTATAGCGGTCTCAATTCCAGGTCTTCATATTTATCAATCTTTTCTCTTCCTTTCATGATAATATGTTGATCTCCTGGCACTCCAACGTCGATTAGTAACCACTTCTGCTTGTCCCTCCTAAACGTTACTCTAACACCTTGTCCCAGAGGATTTTTGCCTTCCCTGTTTCGTTCATTACCTTTTCTGATGTATGCTGGTACCAAGCACCCTTTACCTCATATCCATACTTTCAGCATAGTAGCCACTGAAGGCTCTGCTCTATTTTGTCGTGTCTGCGCTTGTACTCTTTCTGCGCAAGACTTTAGCAAGCATTAACTGAGTCACGCTTTCGACCCTCTTCCTACACATTCTGTAGAGATTCGTTGCACTTCTGTGATATATATCACAGTTGGTATTCAATGCCTGATACTGGGTAGCTTTGATTAGGTTCTCAGTCTTCTTTTTTAGGTCACCCTTGCTGAGCTACCATCTGATCTTTTAATTTGTTTATTTCGCGGTGAAACTGACCCTGAAATTCCATGCAGAGTAGAGATTCTTCTCTCTCGTTGGCTATTCGTAATCGGAATTGATTAGCATTTCTCAAGTCCACTTTTGGTAAATCCTTCTGCATTAGCAGCATACTGTAGCAGGTTTTATTATTATTATTATTATTATTATTATTATTATTATTATTATTATTATTATTACTACTACTACTACTACTACTACTACTACTAGTATTATTAATAATAATAATATAATAATAATAATAATAATAATAATATTATTATTATTATTATTATCATCATCATTATAATTATTATTGCATTAAAACTCACAACTTATACTGTCAGCAGACGAAGGTGACACTTGTGTTACTGGTCGTGCTTCAAGAACCCTGCGAATAATTCTTGCAGTTCCAAGCCATGCTGACTTTTGTAATTGTTCTACCTCCACACTTGCACTGATCTTTCTCATTTCAGCCATGCTGGTAGTTGAATACTGATACTTCCAAGTGCACCAATTGCTGTTGGTATCACATCTACTCTCCCTATTGACCACAAACTTCGTATTTCTCACTTCAAATCGTCATAGATGCTTATTTTTCTACTTCTTTCATATTGATCCTATTGTCACCGAGCCATGCTACGTCGATTATCATACATGTTCTTTCTTTTTAATTCGCCATACAATATCCGGTTTCCAATGTCTGGTCAGGTGATCGCACTGAATTATTGCATCCCACAGGATACTGCAATTCTCATTTCGGTGAATCCTTCTGCGGTTAGCTGATACCACGTCTTTGTTCTTTGTAGGCTGTGATTTCTACAGAGTTCCCAATGGATCATTCTTCTTTTTCTTCTTTTTCTTCTTCTTCTTCTTCTTCTTCTTATTATTATTATTATTATTATTATTATTATTATTATTATTATTATTATTATTATTATTATTATTATCATCGTTACTATTATTATTATTATTATTATTATTATTATTATTATTATCATCATCATCATCGTTACTATTATTATTATTATTTCATTTATTTGCCATCAGGGTGAAGGACGAGGGGGACAATACAAAACAGACATGCAGTGTGAGTGTTTACATACCATGAAATGATAAAATAAAAAAATAAGTATAACAAAAATGAGTAAGTATACACGGTATACAATCAAAAGGAAAGGTAATATACCTAGTATACAAAGGCTTTAAAAGGTGGGAGGATAGAAATGTAGTCCTCCAGATACAAAATGTCCTCTAAAGATAATCGAAGAACTCCACTGTCCAAGATCTCCCTGAGTACCAAGGGCATGAGCCCTCTCCAATTCTCTTTCTCTGACTCACAGGTCTACATTTTCGCAACTTTCAGCCAGCTTTCAATAAGCACACTTGAAGACAGCACTTCCTTCTCACCCCGAATCTCTTTTTCAAGTGAAACTTGAAGAAGACAATGAGACCTCTACCAAAGAGGAATGTATTTGCCCTCATACCTTTCAGCCTCGACTCTTTTGACACAGCCAACAGGCAAAGGAAAGTTGCCTTGCCTGCCCAATTAAAGGAGGGTTGTAGGGCAATTATCACTATAGACTCGGTCGATAGACGGATACGTTCCACACGTGACAGCAGCTATTCTACATAACCTCACAAGTCAGCAATACCCGGACACTGAATGAGTACGTGCAGAACGGTTTTGTCATTCTACGCGCCCCTCGGACAAGCCCACTGACAACACATCCGTGCCTCTAGAGTTTATCTTGAATGAACGAAAGCTAAATTTGACATCGGTTTGATTTGAAATTAGAATGTTTAAAGGTAGTACAAATACCGCAAAGGATTTTTCTCCGACGCTCAGTTGATTCTTTCAATCGAAGGTCGATTTAATCACCCTCAGTCCTTAACTGGTACTTTATTGATTGTAGCGTGATTAAAGATGAAACCGACTTCGGCAAGATATGGCCTCCGGATATAAAGGGCAAGGCAATTTGTATACGGCAAGACAATTTGTCTAACGATTCACCGACGTGTCCATTCAACGCCCTTTATATAATAATAATAATAATAATAATAATAATAATAATAATAATAATAATAATAATAATAATAATAATAATAATAATAATAATAATAATAATAATAATAATAATACGGATGATGAAGTACATGATTATAATAACAAAGAGAGTAAGGTTAAAACAATGGCGGCATTAATGTCTATCATAAACGTTCAGTTATTGAAAAATGGAAGTGATGCTATGAACATCAAGAAAACAGATAATAGTTTAATTTAATAAAGTTAATAAATCAGCTAAATGGCCATATTCATTACATTATAATTATTAGGCATTTACACATACGCGGCCACATACACAAACACATTCACTAACAAACAAATAAACAAACACACACACACACACAAACACGCACATGTGTGAGTGTGAGTATGTATATATGCACGTACATTTGTGTATTTATGCGTAGTCTAGGAAAGAGAAATTGAGATTTTAGGTTCATTGAGCGTAGCATATTTGTGCGTATATATATATATATATACACATATATACATATGTATACACACACACACACACACACACACACACATATATACATATGTATACACACACACACACACACACACACATATATATATATATATATATACATATATATATATATATATATATATATATATATATATATATATACAGATTGATATGGTCATTGATGTACTGGTATCTAAGTTCGTGCGTGCACATATATAAACATAAATGTTTCGTAAGGAAGATATATCTGCATACCGGCTATAAGTTTCTGTATTCATCTGCGCGTGCGTATGTATATTTGAGTGCGTGTTTGTGTGTGTGTGTATCAAACAGGTAATATGTCTACTGACACTGCATTAAAGAAAGGGCAAGGAAAATTTGGTGAAGTAAAAGAAAACTATTCAGCAGAAAGAACGGTTATTCGAAATAGCACTTGAAGCAACGAACCGAAAGACCTAAAGCTTTGCAGACTCGATATAAAAGAGTCAAACTAATGAACAGAGAATGTTCGCAAGTCCCAAGCGACAAACTAAAAGATGAAAGGAATTTTTAACATATAAACATTGAGCAATCGATAGTGGTTATTGAACCAAGCAACCCTTATAGCGATCACTTTAGCCAATCGAAATATGATGTCATCAAAACTAGAGAACCACATTTTAACAACGTTAAGTTTGAGTGCAAATGTTAATGTCTTTGATAATTGTTTAGTCACTGGCAACAGAATAGAGAATAATAACCAAAGTGCAAGCTGAGAGGTTTCAAACAATTTAACCGTTCGTATTTATATCTTTTCTTTCTTTCTCTTATAATCACTTGAATGTTATCGTTTAACTTTGTGTTGTCGAATTGAATTGAACTGAACTGGGTGAGATAAAGCTTTTATTTCATCTTATTTCGTTTTATTTCCATGTTTTTTGTTTTGTTTTGTTTTTTAAATATAATAGTTGGCTCCTTCCTATTTTACGAAATCAACATTCAACAGATAGCAAATGTTATATGTAAGTTTGGATCAATATAATATAATCCTATGCCGCTAAGCTGTTTCTTTTTAACAGTTATTTATTGTTGCAGAATCTTTTTGTTCTTGTTTTTGATTTGTGATAGCTTCAGAACTCTGTACTTATTATTTGAATATTCCCCCCATTCTCCAAGTACTTATTAGTTGAACATCCACCCCAGCCCGTTCCCCATTCTTCATGCTACAATATTTGACCAATTTTCGGTCAATTGTTACATATAATTATAGTTGATGTGTACATGCTGTTAGGAAATAAAACATTTTGAATAAAAGGAAGATTTTAAGCTTTCAATTTTCAATTGACGCCACCATTCTAAATTTTCTTCTATGAATGTAGAGATGATGATAGATTCCGTATGCATCGGATGTTTTAATATGGGAAACAGAAATGAATGTGGAAAATAACGATATTATATAGCAAGACAAATACAAACAAATGATGTTATTGTAGAGCATCAATAATTTAATTGCTTCGTAGAGGAAGGCCTGCAGTCTTTCTCCCCCAAAGACCCCCTTTTCAGACCCGATGAAACTGTTAGAATATATGAGACGTATACTGAATGCTTACAATAGAGTAAACCCTGCTAAATGCACCCAAGATCCATGCGTTGATGTTAAACCGGATGATTGATTACATCCACTACCAAAGAAGAGAAATGATCATTTTGAACAGCTTCTACAGTTTTACTCATATTGCATTAGTGGACCTGAGATTATCGTCAAAATCATACTATGTACCACACAGTGAGCAAGAACTCGAAAGTATGTGATTGCGAAGGGAATTTTTCAACAACGGAGCCATTAAGTTCCATTTGGGAACTCATTAAAATAAGTATGAAACCAACCGGTCCTTTCGTTATGCTAGAGGACAGTGACCTTCGCCTACCTCTTCTCTTCAAATAGTCCATGATATTAAACGAAGGTTATTTATGACGCTGTAAATAATTGTTAAATATCAATAAAACCGTTCATTTGGGTTTTCTTTGGAAACTGCGGAATGGACGTCGGTGGTCCTGAGTCAATAGCGAGATTCAATATATGGTGTTTTTTAATAACTTCATTTATTTGTATTTGTCTTGTAATATAAATCTATTTTCCACATTCGTCCCTGTTTCCTATATTAAAACATGTGATACATACAGAATTCATACGGAATACATACGGAATATATCACTTAGTATATTTACTTGCAGATTTAAACTCTGCATATTCCTCATCTCCAAATAATAATTGGATCATGTTCGAGAGAAATAAAACGAAAGGAAGACCTTAGTAAGTTTAGGTTATACAAGAATGTCAGAGATAACACTTGAAATAAGGTTACAAATATTAGTTTCAAATTTTAGCACGAGGCCTGCAATTTCGGAGTGGGATAATTCGATTACATCAACCCCAGTGTTTAATTGGTATTTATTTTATTGACCCCGAAACGATGAAAGGCAAAGTGTACCACGGTAGGACGGTTGAAATACCGCTAAGCATTCTACCCCGCCTGCAAAGTATTCTGTAAGCTCGCCGCCTTAAAATTTTAAAAATAATAAATGAGCCCGGATCGACTTTGGCTTTCATTCTTTCGAGGTCGATAACATAAAGTACCAGTTGAATGGGTTCGATTTAATCGACTTACACACTATCCCAAATTGCTGGTTAGCTGGTGAAAGATGATTTGAATACTCTACTGCATGTGAAGTCGTAATACGAATGAGTATTGTCTCGATGGAATGGCAATAGTGTCAAAATATGGGAAGTCAATGTTTTAGTAATGTCAATGCCTCAGTTCAAAATATAGGTACAGTATTTACATATTTCGGAAAGAAGTACAGTTTGTTGCTGCAGACAAGAGATATTGTACAGCTGACAAATGTTCCCTCCAAAAAATTCTGATTCTCAAAAATGTCAACAGAAGATAATCTTTGCAAGAAGATATTTCAAAATAAGCCCGAAAATTCGAGGATTAGGGACTGATAAAAAGGTAAATTAACTTTGGGGCAATTCACGAACCCTTAACATTCAAATTATTCAATTAAATGTAATACTTATTTACTCAAATTGTCTTGAATCAATCATGCATTATCACATGGCTTCAAGAATTCGATGATATGACTGTATTTTTGGAAATACAATGGGAGTTAGATGTGAGATGTTAGATCTGGTTGGTATGAATATAAAACCGACAGAATATGTGGGTGGAATATGACTAGTTTAAATGCCAAACGGCTAAACGTTTTGGCAGGTATTCATCATAGCGTGAAGGTGAAGTATGTGGGTAAAATAAATATCAGAGCTGCATTGATCTCTCAGAGTTTTTTCAAGCTATTCTAAATCCATTGCAATGCTGGAAACACTTCTCGATCGTCAGTAGGTATCTGAGGGTCACAAGCGTTTCGACCCCTATGTCGTTTGACAGCAGGGCTGCGGAGATTGAACTAAACTTCACCTACGGAAGAGATCCGCTTGCAGTCTATTATCAACCATAGCCACCTTCAGCTAGTTTCAGCTGCTGTGCTTATTTTCTTCGTGACTTTTCTCAGTTGTCTAGATTCCTGACTTATCTTCGGCAGGAATATAGCTGGAAAACCGCAGCAGGCGTCATCAATAGGGAATGAGGGCACAAGCTATCCTTCGACAAGGACCTCGTCGAATATGTCCTGATATTTCGTTTTCTTTACCTGCGAGAAATATCGA
The DNA here is from genome assembly GCF_006345805.1 of Octopus sinensis. Classification (NCBI taxonomy): domain Eukaryota; kingdom Metazoa; phylum Mollusca; class Cephalopoda; order Octopoda; family Octopodidae; genus Octopus; species Octopus sinensis. The sequence goes on along the minus strand of NC_042998.1, from coordinate 129,360,776 downwards.
GTCTGTTTTTCCGGGATCAGAGGTAATACTTCAGTGACTTAAATCGATCAACAGGGACAAAACTAATAGTTGAACATCAATGAAAAAGAAAAACGTCAGCGTTAAATTCTGCTACAGCAAAAGACCATAAAATAAGTTTATGGCAAGCTGGTACAGGAACGAGGTGTGTACATAAAAGACCCCGAATAAAGGAATGACCTTCACAACCCTACCACTTTAGTTTAATCTCCTTAATTGATCCCGTTTAGCACCAATCACCAAATTGCACGCGACTGTCTTTGGCAGAGCCACTTCTGTTGCACGCATTCAAACCAGATTCCCCACTTCCTTCTCTCCTACCTCTGTTCTCCGGAGCCATCAAGAGGATCAAGTGTGCAGCTTTTTTCCTATTCGGAATGAAGCATTAAATAGAAGAAAGTGCAGAGATAATCGCTTCTCCATCGAAAGGAACCTCTTTAATGAATTCTTTCGACTATGAGAAGTAAATATTTATCAACGTAAGTTATATATATATATATATATATATATATATATATATATATGTATGTAGACAAGCATATACGCATGTATGTATCCCTTTATACGTATACATATGCGATGGACAGGAGTGGAAAGAGAACGAGGGAGAGAGATAAGGAGGAAGTGAGGGAGAGAGATAGAGAGTGTAACTAAGCATGAGATAATTTGAGATAGACACCAGAAGAGAGATGATGTGCTTCTTTCCATCTTTCTTCTTATACAACATTCTAACAAAATCTTGTAATACCAGCCTCTTCCTCTTCTTCACATTATCCTCCGCCATCAACGACACGTTGTCCCTTATGCATATATTTCTTTTACTCCGCCTTCTCGTTCCTCTACAACCCCCTTTTTTTTATTAACTTTTCCGTTTATTTATTTATATATTTGATTGCTTATTTAGGGGTTTCAATCTACTTCCCACTAACCTGTTTTTTTTTTCTTTTGATATGTGTGTGTATATTTCTTTTTCTTTTACTTTCAGGTTTTGTAAATAAAGCATTGCTGTACAGTGCTACACGTCAATGGTTTTACATTTCTTCCCCCAAACACTTTTTTCATTCCAATTAATCCGGTCGTTATTTAAAAAGAGTAGGTTTAAGGGCTTCATCTCGAACTTACACTTCATATGAATGTGTGTCTCTGTGTGTGGAAACATGTATATGTACATACATGTGTGGGTCCGTGTATACATATATATATATATAATATATATATATATATATATATACACATTTATATATATATATATAATATATATATATACCACACCACACAAGTATATATGCATATTTATATATGCATATATGCTTGTGTGTATGTATACATATATATATATAGATATATATATATATATACACACACATATATATAAATATATGTATACATACACACACGAGTATATATGCATATATATATATATATATATATATATATATAATTATATATATATACATGAGCGTATATTTTCGCAACATATACATATATGTAGCTGTGTGTGTGTATGCATGCACACAGTTATACACACGTATACTTACATGAATATTCATACGCACATATACACATGCACGCATACACTCACGCACGCGCGCGAGCACGCACACACATACACACAAACATGCATGCATACATACATACATACATACATACATACATACATACATACATACATACATACATACATGCATGTATGCATGCATACACATGAAGTGAATACTCTTTTGGTCTTGGTTTTGGTTTTGCGTTTTCTTTTGATCAACTTCAATCGGAAAAGTAAATCACTTGAAATAACGATTCCGGCTAGCAATTACCATTTCCATTTCTTTCTCTGACCCTTACCATGTTCGGTGAAATTCCATTAAAAGCTCAACCGTTGTTGGCTTCGTTCCAACTTGCCATCAACAAAGTCCGAACGACATTGTCGAAGAATTCAAAAGAGACTAGCAGAAAAAAAAATGTCAATTAAAAACAAGACGCTTGCCCAACAAACAATATGAATAGCAATGGTGGTCAAGGGAGAACTTTGGCCAGTGTTGTCGTCTTTGTGTGAAAAGATTTATTATGTAAGTGACTGGAGTTGATGAAAGTACGGTACGGTTCACAAGTCTCTGGTCGTTAATGGTTATAGTGTGTGCGTGTATGTGTATGTGTGTGTGACCAGTGAGGTGGAGTGGTGGTAGGTATGTGCGGACGGCAAAGCTGATATGCTTCTGGTGGTGTTGGTGGTACTAGTAGTAGTAGTAGTAGTAGTAGTAGAAACAGCAGCAGCAGAAATGGCAGAAACAGTAGCTGTGGTAGTAGTAGTAGTAGTAGTAGTAGTAGTAGTGGTGGTGGTGGTGGTGGTGGTGGTGGTAGTAGTAGTAGTAGTAGTAGCAGCAGCAGCACCAGCAGCAGTAGCAGCAGCAGCACCAGCAGCAGTAGCAGCAGCAGCACCAGCAGCAGTAGCAGCAGCAGCACCAGCAGCAGTAGTAGTAGTAGTAGTAGTAGTAGTAGTAGCAGCAACAGCAGCACCAGCAGTGACAGTAGTGTCAGTAGCAGTAGTTTTATTTGTTATGGTTGTTTTTGTTGTTTATCCCCTTCGTCAACCCCAAATAAGGAGACATAGGCTCAGAGAATTCTAGTTGACCGTTATGTCAGTTACAAAATGAGAGAATGCGATGTATTCTTCCCTTAGAATACGATTTGATGGGGATTTGGCTTTGATTTCCAGCACTTAGACTAATCACATAGAAGACCCGTCGATGCTTAGTTGCAGTTGTTGTTGTTGTTCTTGTTCTTCTTCTTCTTCTTCATTTTCTTCCTCTTCTTCTTTTTCTTCTTCTTCCTCTTCTTCTTTTTCTTCTCTTCCTCTTCTTCATCTTCTTCTTTTTCTTCTACTTCCTCTTCTTCTTTTTCTTCTACTTCCTCTTCTTCTTTTTCTTTTTCTTCCTCTTCTTCTTTTTCTTTTTCTTCCTCTTCTTCTTTTTCTTTTTCTTCCTCTTCTTCTTTTTCTTTTCTTCCTCTTCTTCTTTTTCTTTTTCTTCCTCTTCTTCTTCTTTTTTCTTCCTCTTCTTCTTTTTCTTCTTCTTCCACTTCTTTTTCTTTTCCTTCTTCTTCCTCTTCTTTTTCTTTTCCTTCTTCTTCTTCTTTTTCTTCTCCTTCTTCTTTTTCTTCTTCCTCCCCTTCTTCTTCTTCTTCTTTTTCTTTTCCTTCTTCTTTTTCTTTTCCTTCTTCTTTTTTTTCTTCTTCTTCTTTTCCTTTTCCTTCCTCTTCTTCTTCTTTTTTCTTCTTCTTCTTTTCCTTTTCCTTCCTCTTCTTCTTCTTTTTCTTCCTTTCTTATTCTTCTTCTCTTCTTCTTATCTTATTTTTTTCTTCTCTTCTTCCTCTTCTTCTTCTTTTCTTCTCCTCCTCCTCCTCCTTCTTCTTCTTCTTTTTCTTCTTCTTCTTCTTCTTCTTCCTCTTCTCTCCTCCTCCTCCTTCTTCTTCTTCTTCTTGCTGTTGTTGTTGTTCACTTTGTGTTTGTTGTAGCAGTATTACTTCTTGTTGTAATGGTGGCATTACTTGTAATAGTAGTACTAATAGTAGGATTGAATTGTTGCTGTTTTTGTTTTTTCCTTGTGGCAGTTGCTGTAACACTATTACTACAGTCACTGCTTAAAAAGAGGAGGTGGGGGAAAGTGGAGGAGGCGTTCGCAGTTGTTGTTGCTTTACAGATGTATTGTTGCAGTGTTTGATATAGTAACTAGTAGGTGTGTTAGCTTATGTTGTGGTGACAATAGCGGTGGTATATATGTATTCTACTGATACTGTTGATTATAGGTAAGTAAGGCGGTGTGCTGGCAGAATCGTTCGCTCGCCGGGCGAAATGCTTAGCAGCATGAAGTCTGTCTTTACGTTCTGAGTTCAAATTCAGCCGAGGTCGGCTTTGCCTTTCATCCTTTCGGGATCGATAAACTAAGTACCAGTTACGCACGGGGGTCGATGTAATCGACGTAATCCGTTTGTCTGTCCTTGTTTGTCCCCTCTGTGTTTAGCCCCTTGTGGGGAATAAATAAATCAGAAACGTTAGCACGCCGGACGAAATGCTTAGCGGTATTTTGTCTGTCTTTACGTTTTGAGTTCAAATTCCGCCGAGGTCAACTTTGCCTTTCATTCTTTCGGGGTCGATAAATTAAGTACCGGTTACGCACTGGGGTCGATGTAATCGACTTAATCCCATTTATTTGTCCTTGTTTGTCCCCTCTATGGGCAATAAAGAAGTAAGAAACGTTAGCACGCTGGGCGAAAAGCTTAGCAGTCTTTACGTTCTGCGTTCAAATTCTGCCGAGGTCGACTTTGCTTTTTATCGTTTCGAGATCGATAAATTAAGTACCAGTTGCATACTGGAGTCGATGTAACCGACTGCCCCCCCACCAAAAAAAATTTTGGCCTTGTTCCTAGAGTACAAAAGATTATAGTTTTAATAGTATACATCACTAGCCCACACTAGTTTGTGGGCTTTCGGCAGCGGTGCGTATGATAGTACGGATGGTAGGTAGAGTAACATTTGACAAGCAAAAGTGTTGATCAGGATCAACAATCTTGATGCTGGTATACTGAGGGGATGATTGTGGTGGTGGTAATGACGATGACGATGACGATGATGATTGATGATGATGGTGACGACGAGAACCTATGCTCAAATTTATTCCAGCTGTGACAGTCGTTTTTATATCAATTTTCACTCGTGCTGCGTATCAAAAACTGCATTAGCCAATGTGTACTTCATTTTTAAAGTGTCCTAATTGAGCAACATTTGGCCGCTTTTTCTACGAAGTCGAGCAACATAAAACTTTCCTGGCTGAATAGCGGCGTTACTACTGACGCAATACAATAATTATATTCATCTCATTATATTCATATATATTCAAACATTATATTCGTATAATTATTCTATTCATATCGACACGCTGTACTATAATCGATAATAGAATCACTTGGCAACCAAATGATACTTGTTATATGCCACATCGTTTTTCTTTCCTTATGGCACTGAATTCATATAATCGTTAATGCGTCACTACTTTATTTTATTTAGTCACGACCGTCTACATACGAATTTCAAATCCCAACCAAATTGATTTGGTTCTTATCCACATTAAGGTAGGTACCAGTAAAATACTGGGGTCAAACAGAAAATTTTGACTTGTTTCTACACATTCTGTTAAAACTTGAAGTCATTTGAACTAGAACTGGCAAAGTTATTACATTACGAAATATCAAATTTTTTGAAACACCCTGTACTTTGTTTGTTTTACAGGCGTGGCTGTGTGTTAAAAAGCGAGATTCTCAATAATAGTGTTCCAGATTCAGTCCCACTACATGGAACCTTGGCCGACAATATAGGCACCAGTAAAATATTGGGGTCAATGTAATCGAATTTTATCATTGAAGGGTTATGTATACTGTTTATATTAATCTGACTAGTGTCCTCAGCTTGACTGTTACTTTCGCTATGTTTCAGTTGTTATATTCTCCAGCTTTCTTCAAGTGTTTTGTGTTGAACTCGATTGTTATACCAGAACTCTGAACGTAACCCTTTATTTGATCCAGGGAGGTACACTCATTCCACTCTATGCGTTTCGTGACTTTTACTTATTTTTTTTTATTTATTCATTTATTTTGCTTCAGTTGATTTTGAGGATTTATCTTAGTGCTTTGCCTGGAATTTAACTCAGAATCTCTAGGTAACGGCACTGCATTAACCTACGTCTTTATCTATTAAGCATCTGAAGAAGGATCGAGCGAACAACAGCGGAAACGTGGCGAAAGCAGCAATCAAGATGAGGACACCAGCCCGTTTAAAATAACAGTATACATAACATAAACGTCTCATCTTAGAAATATAGAATAGTATTTAAGAGTTGTGCAGTTGCATAGCCTGCTGAGAATAACTGAAACCAGTAAAATTAAGATATATCAGCCAAGGTTCCACGTAGTGGGACTGAATCTAGAACACTATGGTTAAGAATCTCGCTTTTTAACACACAGCCACGCCTGTAAAACATAAACAAAGTATAGAGTGTTTCAAAAAATTTGATATTATTTTGCAATCTGATAACTTTGCCAGTTCTAGTTCAAATGACTTCAAATTTTAACAGCATATGTAGAAACAGGTCAAACTTTTATGTTTAATGTTTGATGTGTTTATCTTTTCAGGTATAGAAATGGCATTTAGTGGAAGAGAAAAGGCGTTTAGTGTGTTAGAGTATGCTCGAACACAGTCGAACAAGACTGCAGTGTGCATTTGTGAGAGTTCCCTAAAAAGATGCCAACGGCAATGCAGATTTGGACATGGCATAAAACAATTCAAAGAGGAAGGCTGTCTGTGCAGGGCAAAAGGATCTGGTCGACCACTAACATCGGAAGAGACGGTCGCGCAGGTTCGCCAAAAACTCTTGCGAAGCCTCTAAAAGTCCATGAGAAAAACAAGTCTGAGAACCTAGATTCCTCCAACGACAGTTTGGCGCGTCCTGAGAAAACGGTTGCTAATGAAACCCTACAAGCTGCAGCTTGTTTAGGTCATAACAGCAGATGACAAGCGAAAGCGCAAACACGGGGCTATGTGAAGGGCCTGGTCTTTGTTACCACTCTTCCTGCAAACCTAGAGGAACTCGAGCAGAGAATCACTACCGCATTGAAGACTGTTACCCAAGACATACTGCGGCGTGTTTGGGAGGAGGTGGACTACTGACATGACGTGTGATATGTCTCAGGCATATCGAGCATTTGTGAAATCGTTCATGGAATTCACATACCTTTGAATTTCTCATTCATATTTGGAGGAATAAATCTTATGTTGCTCAACATTAAGCCTATTTAGTTTAATTTGCTTTGACTCAGTAAATTTCTGTGATATTTACATCTCAAATTATATCAAATATTTTGAAACAGCCTATATTTATGTCTTATATCTTTGTCGACAGCAAAAGGAAAAAATATGACGATGTTCCTGTTTTTAGCGATAGAGAGTTAATATATTTCTCTGACGAAAGGACAAGAAGACAAGAAACCAGTCAGATGTAGTGTAACAAACTTGTTTACTTTTCTCAGCGAAGTTATAATATATATTAATTTAAAATATATAAATAAAACAACCTTGGGTGTGTGTGTGTGTGTGTGTGTGTGTGTGTGTGTGTGTGTGTGTGTGTGTGTGTGTGTGTGTGTGTTTGTGTTACGAGTGAGGGAGACACTGTATACCTGCTTCTTAGCTTGTTTAACATAATTCAGTGGAGACGCACTCCGAATTTTAACCACGTTTTTCGAAACGTAGGATGTCTGGCTCTAGATTGTTTACATTCTCATTAATTCCACTCACAGTTAAAGACTTCCACCATTTCAAATTTATCATTCTCATTCATACTACGTTATACATACATACACACACACACCTGCACACACACTCGCGCACACACACACATTATATTAACATATGTATATATGTATGTGTGCATAGATATGTATATGTAGGTATATCTAAATGTATGTATGTATATACGTATATGTACATGTATACATACACGCACACTTATACTGAATTTTAATTTCATGTATTTTTAACTTTGCATAACAACTTAACTGGTGCTTATTGCTGTTTTCTTTTATCGTCAATGTGGAGGTATGTTTTCATTGCGTTATGAAATTTGTATGTATATCATCTATATTTGTTTTGCATGTTGGACTGTTTTTTTTTGTTTGTTTGTTTTTTTGTATTGTTTTGTCACTTTATTTCCTTCCTGAATTATAATTACAGAATTCCTCTAGATAATTTGACTGCGGCGGAAAAGTGTATTGTATGTTAAATTATTCTCATTGTTTTACATTATCAACATTAGCTAAGAATTAGCTTTAATTGTACTTCATGCTGCAGCCATTTTGACGATATATGGCGACATATAGTTAACATACAGACGGGTTTCTTACTGATGCACAATATGTTGTTGATAACGTTGCCTATATTTATATACTGTGCTTTATAATCATCATCATATAGGCACAGTATAGGAACAGATGTGGCTGTGTGGTAAGAAGACTGCTTCCAAGGCGTGGTTCTGGGTTCAGTTCTGCTGCGTGGCACTTTGGGCAAGCGGAAACGAATCGTATATATATATACAATACATATATATATATATATATATATATATATAGTATATTATATATATATATACATATACATATATATATATATATATATATATATTATATATAATATATATATATATATATATAATATGTATGTATGTATGTATGTATGTATGTATGTATGTATGTATGTATGTATGTATGTATATTTGTATGTATGTATATATATTGATAGAAATGGCAAGACAACAAAATAATGAAAGAGACCGGGATATTATGTAAATAATGAATTTATCTGTAAATATATATGTGACAATTATTCGGTAGCTATGATAAAACTCCGAGTTTCAGATGTCGGGGCGGAAATCCACGCCGGCATCTCTTCAGTTATCGGGCCATCGAAAAAATGCTATGAAAATGTCCGTTAAAACAAAGAGAAATTACTGTGTGATTGACCGTTATTAAGACAAAAGAGCTATTAGAATGACCGCTAAGTAAGGGGAGCTCGCATTCGCCAAAAAATATATGCATATATACAAGTGAGGGTGGATGAGTATATACACATCGGCGCATGTACGTGGATGTGCTGGCGTGCATGTGTATGTATGGCCATGCGCGCTTACGCGATTACTATGAACATTTTTACTCTCTTACCTTTACTCCTTCCCCTTACTTAGCCGTCATTCTAATAGCTCTTTTGTCTTAATAACGGTCAATCACACAGTAATTTCCCTTTGTTTTAACGGTTATTTTCATAGCACTTTTTTCGATGGCCTATAACGGGAGAGATGCCGGCGCGGGTTTCCGCTCCGACATCCGAAACTCGGAGTTTTATCATGGCTACCGAATAATTGTCACATATTATATTTACATATATATATATATATATATATCAATGTGTTTGTCTGCCACCACTGCTTGACAACTGATGTTGGTGGGTTTACGTCACCGGAAATTAGCGGTTCGGCAAAAGAAAACGCTAGAATAAGTACCAGGCTTTAAAACAAAGTAAGTACAGGGGTTGATTCATTCGACTAGAAATTCAACGCGGAGTCCTAGCATGGCCGCAATCTAAAGACTGAAACAAGCAAAAGGTAAAAGATATTAAGATAAACACCAATCAAGCAGTGTAGTCTATCATTACAACTGTAAACTCCCTTAGAATGTGCCACCGTGTACCTATGGCAGAAACCATTTTTCTTCTTTACGTGTACAATAATAAAAAAGTACCTCAAGTTCTATCATTGATCAAATGAGATCTCCCTTGAAGCTGTAGCTTCGTGCTTTTATTAGAAATATGTTTTTCCTCCTGAAATTTTGTCTTTTTACATATATACTTCTTGCCTTTAAATTATATTCAACGAGAGCGAAAACGTGAATGTTATTATAAATACTAGAATGTTAGTGTTTGTATAACAGTGTCTAGCTGGCAGAGAAGTACCGCACTGCGTGGAATACCTCTTGGTATTTCATCTACCGTTAGGTTGTAAGTTTAAACACAGCTAACGGTGAATGACTATGCCTTGAAGATAGCAGGTTATATTATCTTCAAATTAAAACCAAGGGACACGTTGGATATGCAACTGGAAATGCAGCCAATTCCAAAAACTATCCTTCCATCCAAAGGAAGAAAAGTGTCCTTAATGCTAACTTCAACCATATTACAAAGTAAGACAACGGAGAGTTTAAATGGATATAAATCAATTTATTAACATATTGTTTCAATTTACATTCAATATAAATTACATACTTATAGAATAGATAAGCAGAGTCTGTTGGAGAATCTCAATTGATCAACATGTAGTTTCTTTAATATCCATTGGCTCAGATGATATTTTACTCACAATCTTCAAAATGCAAACTTAATTTATTCTATAGCTTTTTAATTTGCAATGAGCGTAAATTGAAACAATTGTAGGCTTAATTAACAATATGCTAATAAATTGATTTATATCCATTTAAACTCTCCATTTTTCTACTTTATAATATTCAATGTTTATAATATACCTATTTACAATGAAAAGATATTTTACAACAATATAAGGTAGTGTGACTTGGATGAAATCTTCCCTTTAAGAGGTTAATATATCCTCGCAGTGACTCTATATATCCCGATGGAGGGATATTATTAATAAATATCCTAGAAACAGCCGTAAGACCATCTATCTATAAATGGTCTAATATTTATATACCCTTGTTTTTTTAAGTTATTATGCAAAAAATTCTTATATACACACGCTGACATAGAACCAAGTTTGAACCCTTTATTCGCAATATTACTGAATCTGAAACTTAACTATGGTCTGACTATAGCACTTATTCAGCATTACCAGACATCTTTGGGTCTCAATGACACCATTATCTCTCATATATATATATATATATATATATATATATATATATATAAAATAATATGTTACATTACTCAAGCGACAAATTATCTAATCATATTTGGTCTTTAAAAGATAAAGGTGTCGATTATAACATACATTGGAAGTTTTTGGCCAAATGTAAGCCCTATACCAACGGCAGTGGAAGGTGCGGTCTATGCGACATGGAGAGATGGCTGGAAAAGCAGCTTAGACCCTACTACATGTCTAAACTCAAGGACAGAACTGTTCGGATCATGCCCATATTTGACTAAATTTTTGTTACGTTTTTGGTACCCTAAAGAAAACAGATAGAACATGCTTTCTGTGTTATGTCCCAAAAAGTTTTTTATCTCATTATACCTTTTATTATTTCATATATTTTTATATTTTCACACATAATAATTTTTTCTGTACTTTTCTATCCTGCATTTTTCCCTGTGCCTATATAGATGTGTATATAGATTCATTTGTACACGTGTGTGAATATGTATGAGTGGGCAGTTTTAGATGTGTGCGTGTGTGCGGGCATAAGAATGCACACATATATATAGACGTTTTTACTTAGTATTTTTCAAAATTTTTTTTTGGGGGGGGGACATATGTATATTCAATTTTTGTATATGCGTGTGTAGGTATGCGTATATAAATATGTGCGGGTATGTACATATATGGGTGTGTGTGTGTATGAGTGCATAGGGGCTTATTCGTATATGTACGGGGTTTTTTATGCTTTGTATACTGCCTTATGTGTTTTTTTTCTGTTATCTTTAACCATGGTTTTTCTTGTGTTTGTGCGTATATAGACATATGTATGAACTTTTACGGTACGCATGTGTGTGTGTATGAGGTTGTATATATATGCGTATATATTTGGCGAAAAATGCGAGTGAAGATGTGTACGTTTTCATAGTGACGTATAAGTACGCACGTGGGTTCGCGAGCAGAATTATAATACAGTAATTTCCCTTTATATAACGGTATTTTTTCATAGCGTTTTTCAGATGGCCAGATAACCGAAGAGATGGTGTTGTGGATTTCCACTTCGGCATCTGAAACTCAGAGTTTTATCTTGACTATTGAGTAATGTAACATATTATTTTATAGATAAATTTCCTCTATTTACATAATATTGAGGTCTCTTTCTTTCTTTTGTTATCTTACCGTTTTTACCAATAATATATATACATATATATATTATATATATATATATATACACATATATATATATATAATAACATATATTAGATATTATATATAGAATATATATATATATATATATATATATATATATATATATATATATAATATGTATTATATATTTATATATATATATACATATATATATATATATGTATGTATATGTATATAGTGAGTATTGTACAAGACAGAGATTCCTTGAATGTGGATTAAAATGCGATTGATTACATTTACTGCTAGATATGTATTTTTGCTTTCTATTTTTTTCTTCATAAGCCTGAATCCAAACAAAGGCTGAACATTCAACAATGAAACGATGTGTTTACTTTCATAGGAAGCGTTGTTTTGAAAAT
>NC_042998.1:129338736-129346236 GCF_006345805.1 Octopus sinensis | reverse complement strand
ACGAAACAATCTCGCATATTTTGTGCAGCATGTTGGTCCATAAGCACTACAAAAGGAGGCAGAAAAACGTGGCTAAGTTGGTCCACTGTGGCTATATGAAAAGTACGGCCTATACAGAGCACAGAAATGGTACAAATGTCAACCAGAAGGAGTTACCGAGAACAAGGAATAAGTTGCAATGGACAAGAAAAGATTGAAAAGTACAGACTACTAAGAGACGAAATTGCAAGAATGTAGTCTACTAGGTACTAACAACCAAGTTCGATAAATATGTCTGAAAAACCAGAATTGACATGAGAGAAAATCATTAAAAAATGCTCTGCTGGGAACTGCTAGGATTTTGAGATTGGTACGTGGATGCTGAATGTCTTCCCATGATAATTAACCGCATTAAGCTTGTAATGTGCAAAAAGAGACCCTGTGAGACCTCTGACAATAGGTTGCTATCCGCTCTCACAAAATCAAGCAAAAACAATACTACTACTACAACTACTACTTCTACTACTACTACTACTACTACTACTACTACTACTACTACTACTACTACCACTACTACTACTAATACTAATACTAATAATAATAATGGCTTAACTCCGTAAGTCATTAAGGCGCCGAGCTGGTAGAATCATTAGCACGTCGGGCAAAATATTTAGCGGTATTTCGTCAGTCTTCAGATTCTGAGATCAAATTCCACTGAGGTCGTCTTTACCTTTCATCCTCTCGGAGTCGATAAATTAAGAAGCAGTCAAGTACGAAGGTCGATGTGATTGCGTATCTCCCTCCCCAAAATTTTAGGTTTTGTGCCTATAGTAGAAATGATTATTATTATTCACAATTAAGGTGCCGAGCCGACAGAATCGTTAGCACGCAAGGCAAAATGCTTAGCGGCATTTTGTCCGTCTTCAAGTTGTGACTTAGAATCCCTCCAGATCGTCTCTGCCTCTCATCCTATCGGGATCCATAAAGTAAATAGCAGTTGAGAGCTAAGACCGATTTTTATCGACTTGCTTCTTTCCCCGAAATTACTAGCCGTGTGCTAAAAACTTGAAACCATTGTTATTATCGTTGGCGTTGTAGTGGTTGCGGTAGTGGTGGTGGTGATTGTGGTGGTGATGACGGCGGAGGAAGAGGAGGAGGAGGAATATCAGAAGATTGTACTCTTTTAATTTTTTCCTGCTCCTCCTACCTCTTCTTCTGCTTCTTCTTCTTCTTCTTCTTCTTCTTCTTCTTCTTCTTCTTTCTTCTTTTTCCTTTTCTTCTTCTTCTTCTTCTTCGTCTTCCCATTATTATTATTATTATTATTCGTTATTATTCTATTATTATTATTATTATATTATTATTATTATTATCATTATTATTATTTTATCTATTATTATTATTATATTATATTATTAGTATAATTATTATTATTATTATATTATATATTATGAGGGATGACTGATATGTCCACTAAATGGGAATTAGGCTAATTTTCGAGGATGCGAGTAACAAGGATACAGGCTATAACAGCTGACTGCCACGGAAAAAGAAAGGAGAACAAGAAGAAAAGGAGAAAATACGCTATTCTCACACCACACTTTCCTTTTGAAGTTAAAATATATCTTCAAGGAGAAGAAGAGTGGGGAACGATAGTGTGAGAGAGGATGGGAAATTGGCGCGTTGCTATGCTGGGGAATTAGTAGATGTTTGCGGGTCGTTGTAAAAGGAACGTCCAATTATGACAAAACATCGTTCGATGAGGTCACGTACCTATTAACCTATATAGGTTAGCATTGCACTCTTCCATGCATGTTTACACATGCTTCACATACACACACACACACATATGTGTGTGTGAAAATATATATGCGTGTGGGTGTGAGTGTGTGATTGTATATATACATGTGTATATACATACATATACATACATACATACATACATACATACATACATATACATATATATATATTACATATATATAGATATATATACTATATATATTATATATATATATATATATAATATATATATATATGTACACGCATTAATACTCGTCAGTGGCTCACTTTTGCCTTTCAGTTGAAAATTTGCTAACAAGCCACTTATTCATAATTTACACCGTCACCATTTATGAAATCACCATGTGGTTTCTATGGTAATCTGACAATAATAATAATAATAATAGTATTCTGCTCAATACCACCGATTTGCTACTGATAAAATTTGACCATGGCCCTTAGTTGCTGACAATATGTGCATGTCTGACCACGAGTAGATGTAGTGGGGGAGCATCATAGCCGTGTGTTGAAAGGAATTCTTAGAGGTTTGGATAATTCACCTATTGAAACATGGGTGGTTCGTTTAACGTATCTAAATTATCATTAACAAATAAAAAATAATTAGAAATTCATATTTATCAATCAATACTTATATAGATTACATTATTATTTCTTAAATAAATTGTATACTTATCTCTCCAAAGATATATTATGAACTAAAAAATTCAAAACGAAAAACGTATAACTTAGCGTTTAAATTTACTCGTGAAGACGTGGCCGAAAGAAATAGAACAAATAGATGGAAATATACATTTTATCAATGAAAACTACAAATATACTTTAGCCTTAACAAAAAGAGAATAAAATCACCAAGAGAGAATAAAATCACTAAGCTGTAAGATATTCACTACAAACCTAAAAATTCTAAATTTACTACGAAAAAACGTAAAACACAAATATACTCAAATTTACTACATACTTAAATTAATTTATATAACTACAATTTATTCTATATTCTCTATTACCTTTATACAAATTTACTTGTTTCATTCATATAAATATGGTTACGCTGGATCCCCGCCTATATTCGAACAAATCAACTCCTGGACGCATTCTATATAAACACAGTACTTATTCAATCGGTCTCAATTTTCAAACCACTAATTTAATATACTTAAGTTAATCTGAAAACTATAATGTAATTAATATTCATTAATAAATTATATTTATTAATGAAATAAACATCTAAAATAAATCTAATTTAATACAAACTCATGTTGACTAATATACAAAGTACCACCACAAACCATTGACTACAATATCTCTTATACTAAAAATATATTATACATCAAATAAATACTCAAAATAAATCCGCACTAATAAATGTAAATATTCTTTTTTCGCAAATAATTTTATAAACGATTTTACTTTTAAGTTTCACATTTAGTTAATGGAGTTTCTTCTATAAGAACAATCATGATTTTATTTCTTTAAGAAATAGTTTAATTCTATTTGATTATTTATTTAACTCTTATTGTTATTATTGTTGACCTGAGGAATGACTATACTTTTAAATTGAATTGTTTTTCGATTAAATTTAAATTTAATTGTAATTCGAATTTCAATTATAACCACGAAACGTACGTAGTCTCTTTACTTATTATATATTGTCTATTCATTTTTGTACTTTTTGTGATCTAGTTATTTGTTTTAAAATATATTTTATTTTTTATTTATGATTTGGTTTATGTTTATCATTGTTTGAATTGCATAATAGTGGTTTTTCTCTCATTTATATATATATGTATAGGTCGACAACTAAGTTCCCACCGTTTTTTAAAGTTCGAAAATTTTAAAAGGTTTAATAAAAAATAGTAACAACTAATTAATCAATAATGTATTCACCCTTGTTGCTTACAACTTCTTCCCAACGTTCAACAAGATTTTCAATACCACGTTGTTTGGAATCACCTGATTTGCACTTGAAAAATTGATCCAACGAAGCTCTCAATTCTGCATCAGTATTGAACAAAACTCCGCGCATAGCATTTGAAAGAGATCGAAAGAGGAGGAAATCCGTCATTGCCAAATCAGGAGAGTACAGAGATGTGGCAGCACTTCCCAGCCATGCATTTGAATGGCTTGCTTGGTCATATTGGCGATATGAGGGCGGGTGTTGTCGTGAAGCAGAAGGACTCCATATTGACGATTAGGTCTTTTCTCTTGAAGAGCCGTGTTGAGTCGTTTCATCTGTTGAACATAGAGTTCCGCGTTGACCGTTTGGTTCCGTTCAAGCAATCCCACCATACGCACAACATCGTTTTACGCGGATGAAGATCTTGTTTTACGCGCAGTATCGGTTGTTTACCGGGGCTAAGCTATTCTTTACGCTGATTCATATTGATGTAAAGGCACCATTTTTCGTCGCCAGTAACGATTCGGTAAAGAAATCGTTGCTTGTGTCCATGAGTTTAGCGGTGACGAGCAAGCATATATATATGCGTGTATATATATGTATATATGCATACATTTATATATTATTTATATTATATATTTTTTTGCCCTTTTCAAGCGTAGCCAGGCACATGGGCCCAGTTTCCCGGTTTCTGTGGCGTATGTGTTCCCCCCAGCTGGACGAGACGTCAGAACATCGCAGCGTTACTCAAGAAATAGAAAGTGATGAGTGAGAGAAAGTTGCGGCGAAAGAGTACAACGCCGGTCTGGGAATGGAAACCGCGATCCTCAGATATATATATAATATATATATATATATATATATATATAATATATATATATATATATCTGTAGGAAAGTAAGCACACCAGCACCGGTTGCTAAGTGGCGGTGAGGGATCAGGGATAAACACAGACGGGGAGACATACAGGGACACAAGGGACACACACACACACATGCTCACACACACACATATGAAGGACTTTTAATTTCCATCTAGCAAATCTACCCACAAGACTTAGGTCGGCCCGTGGCTATAGGAGAAGACACTTGCCCAAGATGCCATGCAGTGGGACTGAACCATAAACTTTGTGGTTGGGAAGCAAGCGTCTTATCACAGAGCTACGCCTGAGCACACTCACACACACACACACACACCCACACACACACACACACACACAACACACACACACACACACCACACACACACAACATATATATATATATATATATATATATATATAATATATTATATATATATGTATGTAATATATGTATGTATATATATCTTTTACTTTTTACTTGTTCCAGTCACTGGGTTATGGCCGAATCGCTATGTTTCGGTGCCTCATAACTTAACGTAAATAAAATTAATAGAGCGATTCTCTTTTCAGACGAAAGAAAATGAATCCACTTTTAGAAAGAATGAAACGTTTACTGAGAAATGGATTGTATATACATATATATGCATATGTATACATACCCCCCCCACACACACTATATCATATATTATATATATATATAGATATATATATATATATATATATATATATATACACTATCAGCAGTATCGCCCGGCGTTGCTCGGGTTTGTAAGGAAATAAACTATATAAGCATTTTTAGAGAGTTACTTCCCTTATAGATGGCAATTCGGGCTTTCTTAGCCATTTCTGTTTTGGTGTTTTCAAGCCATGAAGTCGTTGTTCTAAAAGAACGCTGGTCTCCTTGACAACGCTTTACGACGTTGATTTCCTTACACTCCCTTCCCCACAGCTTCACGAGGGAGGGAAGAAGGGGGAGAAGCAAACAGGTGCAGGTGTGACCATGGACGCCAACTCCGCCGCCATCGACACACGAAAAATTATGCATTAAAATGGAATAAAAAATGATGTTAAATATTTTAAAATCGTAGACTCATCGTAGACGCGCGCTAATACTCAGACGGGCTCGATATGAATCACGACTATAAGATACCCGAATTTGGTTAAACTGCACCGCAAAATGTGGGAGTAGTTAGGAATCTAAATCGAAGGGGATAGACACTCACACAACTACAGTTTTATATATATAGATATATGTATGTACTTGCATATATACATGCATGCATAAAATGAAAAAAAGGTGCTGGGGAAAACGAGATGAACTGCCTTCAATATTTCCAAAGCTGGTCTGTATCCGAAAAAAGCGATACTCTCTATCTGGTGGGATTGGAAAAGCATTGTGTATTACGAGCTATTCTCACAAAATCCGACTTTATATTCTAATTATTACAGTTCCCAATTAGACCAATTAGACAAAAAAGAAGAAATCGATGCAAAACATCGAGAATTGGTCAACCGAATGGGTGTCGTCTTACATCAGGACAACGCTGAACCGCATATTTCTTTGCAAATCAAGCAGAAATTGGTGCAGCTTGGATGGGATGTACTACCACACCCATCGGACTCACCTAACCTTGCACCTTTGGATTATCATTTATTATGATCCCTGCAAAATTCTCTTAAATAGTCTTTAAAAGAGTGTAAAAATCTACTTAGACCAGTTCATGACCAAGAAAGGTGCTAATTTCTGGGAGGATGAAGTCTTGTAGCTGCCTCAAAGGTGGCAAAAGATACTGAAACAAAATGAAAAATGTGTGGTTAAGGAAAGGTATGTACAACTGTCTAAATATTGCTACTGGTTTTTACTTAAAAATGTTACGAACTTCATCACCAACCAATACCATATATAATATATATATATATATATAAGTGTGTGTGTGTATGTATATGTTATATATATATATATATATATCTTATAATCTATATATATATATATATATATATGAAAAAAACATTATATCAACTCGTGTGTTCCTTTCCACCCTTATACATATATATACATATAATGTACATATATACATATGTATGCATGTATGAATGTACATGCATATATATATTATATATATATATATATATATATATATAGCATATGCATGCTACTATAGGGTATATATATGCACATATATACACACATGTAAATACATATATATACATATATATATATTATATATTTACACACATACATACGTACATACATACATAAATACATACATACATACATACATACATACATACATACATACATACATACATACATGCATGCATGCATGCATGCATATATACATACGTAACCGAGCTGGCGTCAATGCAAATATGAATAGTTAATTACAAATGTAAAGGACCTCATCAAGCTACAATTTAGAAGTCTTGTAACGAAATTAGTGTAGAGACTAAAAAAAAAAGTGGGGCTGTCTAGAAAGCTGCGATTTCAATTCCCTCTTGAATCTTTTCACTTGAGTCATGTCACTAATGCGTTTTGAGAGGTAAGTAATTGTCAAATATCTACCGTTCTTTTTCCCCTTCATGTCTCACTTCAAAAATATGCGTCTTCGGTGTAAAAGGCCAAATGAAATATTTACGACCGTTGAATTGCTTTTTTAACTTTCTCTTCTTCTCATTGTATCATTTCCCTTTTTCCTTTTACTTTGATCTCTAAATTCTACTCTGTCATTCTACATATTTGTTATTTTTTTTCTTTTTACTCTTTTTCTTTCAGTATATCCATACTCTCACTTTCTCTTTTTTCAACTTTATTTTCTATATTTCCAAGCAGCCTTATAACACACAGACACACAGGTACACACACTGATATATATATATATTATAATATATATATATATATATATATAATATATATATATTATATATATATATATATGTCCACAATAAGTTCTTACATTCTATATAT
>NC_042998.1:129318736-129331236 GCF_006345805.1 Octopus sinensis | reverse complement strand
ATGCAATTTTCTGTCAGCCGAAATCAAATAAGATGGTAATATTTTCACAGAAAGAGTTGGACATCGATATTCATTTTCTGTGTTGCTTTTTGACGAAATGTGTAGTGGCTGGGACGTAAACAAAACAACATCGCTTGTCAAGCGGAGACGAAAGTACAAATACACGCATGCACAGGCACGCATGCATGCGTGCAGAAGGCAATTGTTGGTCTAAGTTATTAGCGAAATCACATGCCCACCGTGCGATACAGAAGGGCTCAACGCGAAACTTCGTGACTATGAAGCGAATTTCTTAACCACTCAACCACACACGCACCTTCCCCTTGCTAAAATGTAAAAGCATAAAGACATACTCATGTATGTTTTTATTCATAAGCATAACGTGTACATCTATTATGAAAAATATATATACATATACGCTCACACCGATATAAGTAGACATTGTTTTTGCGTATGTGAAGCATAAGTTTATAGAATATGGAGCAGTCTTTTTGGCTTATACATAAATGTTTGTAATTTATGGAAAATTTCAAAAAAGATATTCATATAATTTTTGACGTTCTTATCATTTTTCCCTTAGGTTCAAGCTGGCTCCGATAAAGACTTAACATTTCCTTGTTAAATATTTTAGATTAAGTATATTTGATGTGTGTGTGTGTGTGTGTGCGGCCGTGCATATCCTGGAACATTCTAATATAGCTTTGATCGGTTCATCTCGTATCTAGTCGTACTACTGGGAGATTTCTTTTCATTGCATAATTCTCACTTACGGGTATGTATTTATGAGTAACTATTGCATTTACTTTCGGATTTTGGCACCTTTTATACATTTGGTTGTTTATATTTTAAATGGTGTGTTTTCGTTTCTTGTTCAAATGTAGCTAACTTTTATATTGTGACAATTGAACAGCTTGATGTGTGTTTTAGACATGTTTGAGGCTTAGTACCAATAATCTATTTTACCACACCCGACACTACTTTTAGACTGAAGAACAATTTAAACCAGATAATTATGTGTTTCTAGATATGTTCAGTTTCAGCTTCGCACGCATGGCTTTGGATTGACATTCAAATTTTCTTTGAATTTGCTCGTTTATAACTTGTTTTTGAAGAGCGTTACTTGGATTAATATTATTTTCTCGGATGACACTTTGTAGACGTTCTGGGTTATGTTATTGCCAAGCTTCTTTATTACCGAAAATAGATAACATACATATTTATATATAGCAGTAATTCGTTAAATTTTCTAGGGGAATACTTTTTCCTATGGTTGGAGTCAATTTTATGTTTTAAATATTTACTATGGTTAGGATGGCTTTGATCATTCAGGCTGAAATCTTTAAAATGTTTTAAATTTGTTTCTATCTAAATTCTTATCTCAGGAAATATGAAGTGGTGTTGTTCATATTTCCTGAGATTTCTAGAGGGTTATCTATAAATAGAATTATACAAAAGTGTTAGGATACTTTGTTTTGTTCATCTAGAATATATAGTTGGCATGTCTCTTCTCCGTCATAACATCTCATGTGTAATTTCGAAGTTTTCATTTTCCTTCATTGCATCCAAAGTTAGATACCGCAATATCCAATATATTATGATTACTAGTGATCCCCAATAGTAGTGAACGTCCTCACGAAATCCAGTACTTTTCCAGGGATGTGGTTTTTGATTAAAGCATGCAATTCTACGATATAAGGCTGTGTGAATTTGCATGAAGATACTTCTTTGTCACATTGAATCAATAAATATGTAGTTATTCAGTTTGCTCTTCTAATTTTGCAGATAATATCGAGGAGTCAGAAAGTTACACTGTCCCCTATCGCATCCCTCTGCCGATATGCTATATGGCACCCAATACGTCCTTCTTATATATTTTCGCCTATACTGAAGCATTTACCAATTTTCTTTGTTGTTAGTTTTATTTGACAAAACTGTCCGACGAACGGGAACGTGAAACCCTGAGTAACAGTTTTTAGGTATTTTTGCTGCTTTTTTAATAAAGTATACATATATATATATATATATATATATATATATATATATATATGCATGTATACATACCTACATATATATATACATATATATATATATATATATATATATATATAATATATATATATATACACATATATTAAAACATATATGCACTCAAACACAAACACACTCAAACATTCATACACACTCGTACACATTTATTTATGCATATAAACTTGCATATACAGTTTGATTATGTCTGCGTGCTTGGGTGTTAGTTATTTCATCCAGTAATATTTCTTGTTAAAGTATAGACTACTCTATGTATGTGTACTTGTATATACTTGTATAACATTATTTTACTAGTTCTAAACTAAATTTTGTTTCCTACATTTTGCATTATTGTCTTATTCCTGTTATATCTGTGCTTTTTGGGTTTGTAATATCTAATCGCATTGCTAACCTCATTCAAAGGAAACACAAGAAAGAGTTACTGCAGCTATATATTTTGTTAATCTTCTTTTAAGTTTGCTGCTGATGTTGATGCTGTTGTTGTTGTTGTGTGTGGTGGTGGTGGTGGTGGTGGTGGTGGTAGAAAACAGTTGGCAGGCACTTTGGCACATCGCCAATTTTTCACTTGAAGAATGAGGATGGATCAACCGATCTTGGTTACCCTTAGTCTGTATGAGCCCATGGCCCTCCAATTCAATATAATGAAAATAAGAAGAGAGTAGATGTATATTTATGTGTATATGCGTGGTCTTGTTTGTCATTTTCAGGGGGAAAATGCTTCTATAAGACTCGATTGAGTCATTGCTATGGTGCTATCACTTATGTTGTTGTAATGTTCGTCATTGTGGTTTTAGCAGCAAGGTGAGTTTCTTTTTATTTTGATTTTTCCTGCGGACGGATTCGTTTCTTGTTGCCCGTACTAGAGCGTGTGTGCCATCTTGAATTTTTATCATCCACTAGAATTCTTAACTGATTCTTAATACAGTTGTGGAACTGTTTTAGTTCATGGAAAGACGGGTTTTCGACTTGTTTTGGTGAGAGTTCATTCTAGAGTCGAACATCTCTGTGGTGGTGGTGGTGGTGGTGGTGATGGTGGTGGTGGTGGTGGTGGTGGTGGTGGTGGTGGTGGTGGTGGTGGTGGTGTGGTGGTGGTGGTGGTGGCAGTGGTGGCGTAATGGTGATGGTGTGGTTCTTGCGGTTAATTGTTAATGTGACTGCTGTTGCTATAATACTTTTACAAATGTACTTTTACAAATCTGGTGGTGGTAACGGAGTGCTGGTGGTCCTGCTTCTGCTGTCACCGCTGGTGTTGGTGGCTAATGGCGATGATAGTGTTGATAATGTTTGTAATAGTGGTAAGGACAGCGGCAGTGGTGATTCAAGCGTCGTTTCTAACGTGAGTCGTGGTGCCTTGGCGTGCGGGTGAAAGAGGAAGCAGTATTCCTTTTGCTTGCGTCCATAAAAATAAAGGTATAACTACTAGAGAATGATAGAACACATAACAATACCATGAAGCACTGTGCCGATTCTACACAGCTACACTGTGCACAACACACATGTGGGCTATAAATTAGACGCAGGAGATACAGCTGGAAAGAACCATATAGCACAATTGACAAATAAATAAAGATTTATAATAAACAATGAAACTATCACAGAAGCAGGAATTAAACAACTCATGCAGAGAATACGCACTAAAAATAAGGCGAAACAACCGACCGCATGCAATAAAAAGATAAACTTCCACGAACCAATGAAAGCAATTCCAGAGATGCACAACATGCAAAACACATAAGCTTCTGCAACAAAAAGAAAATACCACAACAGAAGTACATACATGACAGATGAGCTCTCAAACCAAAAGAAAGTATTACAACAGATACTACAGTTCAGAGAATGAATAAGGAATTGCAGCAAAACAAAACAGAAAGAGAAAAAAAATGTTAAACATCCAATACGCTGACATAAACCACGTAATTGCCTATGGAATCAAATAAACAAATACAACCGCACAATAATATACTATTGTGACTCCTACACTTGACAACACACATAATAGTAGGGAAACACACATCACAACAGATTAGAATCTCAGAAACAATAAATCTATATAGGAAGTCACTATAACAATATCAGTATGCATGAATCAACGAGAACAGCTGCCTGAGCTACAAATTAAATATTTCCAGGAAGTAATAATCATATATAGCTTGGCTTTCCAAAATTTCATTCAGTAGAAGTAAACCCAAACATAAACAGGCTAAATGATCTGATATATTATATATTCAGTAGCTTTGAAGAAGAAAGTGTAAGTAAAATTCGAACCTAACAGTGTAAGATTCTCCTCGGCCAAGTAAACCTCATTAAAGAAAAACATAGAAAAGAAATTCATAATACAAAATTGATAAAAATAGGAAAGATTTTGCTAACCCAGTGAAATAAAAATAAAATGTGGAGAGCTTTATTATGACAAAAGCATCTATAAGAAAAAAAAATTTTAATAATTAAAGAAAGGGTATTCTAGGAGTAAACGAGATTGTAAAACAACTTATCTTGATATGATCATGCTAGAAGAGATGCTACGAAATGTTTCTTCTGTGGGAATATGGTGTTTGAAGCAAATACCTTAGTATTAATAAAAGATTGCGTAATTCTGAATGACACACTAACATCAACAAATAGGGAGATATACGAAAAGAAAAACAACAAATGAACATAAACAGTTTAATAGATCCGCACAATAGATTAGAAAGAAGAAAATGCAATAACTCAACTTGCATGAACCAACATAAATGACGGGGAGTTCACTAATACAGTGAAGATTACTGTCAACTTAAAAGCTCACAGAATTGATCGTTAATTTCTGGCTAACATGTTTAACTAATATTCATAAAACTGTGACAATAGCTTTTAATGGATTACTGAAGAGACCAGAATCAACACCTGTCTGGTTATTAGACTGGTAAACATTGCGGATTCTTCCAAACAAAAGCACTGAAGACCACAAACTACAGGTAAATAACCTGTTTTACTATAACATACAACCTCCTGACATACCACCTCCTGAAAGAAATAACATCTTAGCGAAGGAACATGTGAGATAAGAAACCATATTGTGGATAATTTAAACTCTATATATGAACGAAGAAGCCTCACTCTTAAGACAATATCTCAAACAAACCGTCGAAATAATATGCAACGATATCACTGCAAGAAAGCTATAACATTCCATTTTGTACCATTTCCAAAACTGCTTTTATAAGCAAATTTCTGTCAAGTTCAGATACCTTTAACAATTTGACTGAATGAAAGCAACAACTGAGTGAAATATTATGAAGAAATTATAAACCATTTCTAATATAACAATGATAGAAGCTACTTACAAAGGCAATAATTGATTGTATAACCTACAAAATGACTTTTTATGTATTCAGCTAGGATATGAAACTGACAAATGCTCCAAAGTTAGACTTTGAAAATTAGAAAATTAGAAAATTAGAAAAGAACCCAGCTCCCATGACAGAAGTTGTTAGAAGTAACAGATGAAAATTATTAGAAGAAACTGATAGAACAGAGTAATGAAAAGGCCTACAGAGGAAAGATTAGATAAGGACAAACAAGAAAAAGGGTTTTAAAGATGGAAAATTAAAATGGAGCTCCCAAAAGAAAGGAATGGAAAAACATCTTCATACCAAATATATTGTAAGATTTGATTGATGAGATGTCATCAATGGCGTAAAAGCTCTGTAAGAACGGGTTATTTTATCTTAGCTATACAATATCAAAGCCAAAGTAGTCTAGTAATTTCTTTTAAGCACAAGGCCTAAAATATGTTGGTAGTGCGGCTAGTCGATTACATCGACCCCAGTGCGTAACTGGTACTTATTTAATCGACCCCGAAAGGATGAAAGGCAAAGTCGACCTCGGAAGAATTTGAACTCAGAACGTAACGGCAGACGAAATACCTATTTCTTTATTACTCACAAGAGGCTAAACACAGAGGGGACAAACAAGGACAGACATAGGTATTAAGTCGATTACATCGACCCCAGTGCGTAACTGGTACTTAATTTATCGACCCCGAAAGGATGAAAGGCAAAGTCGACGTAGGCGGAATTTGAACTCACAACATAACGCAGACGAAATACGGCTACGCATTTCGCCCGGCGTGCTAACGTTTCGGCCAGCTCGCCGCCTTTAACTACAGTCTAATAATGAAAAAAGGGCTGACATCAAATGCAAATTATGCAATCAAAACAAAATTTCTGACTATTCACTCAAACAGGTATAGAATATATTCACAAATAGATATGACTGGAAAGAAATTGCACAGAATGCCGACACTATCAATATCAACACTGCGAAAATAAGCTAAAGGCATTCATCCAACCCAGTCTCAATCCGGATCTTGCTCTTCTAGTTTAAATCATCTATCACAAGAACCTCTTGGATATTGCATTCAAAGACTGGAATGAAAGTCTATGTACTTCGATAGACCTCTTCATCGTCTCTGCAAGAATAGCAGCCCTAAAGATATCTAAGCATAAAGATTATATATATTAATAACATGTAACATAGATGTTGCAGTGAACATAGCTAGGAACCTGATCGCGCTGGTTAAGTCAACAGCACCGATAATCTGCGTAGAGTTTTCGATAAATAGCCACATAAAAAGTCCTATATAAAACTATATTGGTGTTCAGGAATCGATATACAGTTTAAATTATAGCCGTACTAGGCACATCACGTATCATATGAAATACAGATTCAATTGAATTTCACAAATCACACAGTGCATATTCTGCACAATCATCTCCAAGTACAAAGATCCAACTCGCACAACACATGCATAACCTAATCACAACACAATAAAATAGCGCAGCTTACACAACTCATGTTCTACACAATCAACTGCCAATCTCATAAAAGATTCTCTCAACAAAGGAAACTGTAAAATAATTCCAAGACACAACAAAACAAATCCGCAACAAATTGAATTAGCTGCAAACACAAGCACCTTCCCACTCTCATAAAAGCTACACACATCTGAGGAATACAGAGGTGCACCTGGCAATGAAGTCAAACCCCCGCATGTTACTATTGAAAACATATAATGGTAATGGTGATACTACTACTACTAATAATAATAATAATAATAATAATGATAATATTGATGATGATGATGATGATGATGATGATGATGATGATAATAATAATAATAATAATAATAATAATAATAATAATAATAGGGATTTATTTACGAGGCACAAAGCCCTTATAATCTGCATTACTCTTTTGTATTTAACTTATGTGCATTATCTATCGAAATTCCAATTATGTACTACTCTATTGCGAATGATTATAAAGAAAATCTCTTCTTTCCTAATTATATATTTAATGAAGCTATTATTACATGTTTACTTTCAAACAAAGCACCGGTGTCGACACAAAGAGAATACGTTATTTCATTTCTTTCGATCATGTATGCGTGTGAGCATGCACATGTTTGTGTGTGCGTATATTTGCGTACATCATATTTATTTAAATATTAACTTATATTCACAGTTGTATTTTAGATTACGCATCAATATATTTTTATTTTTATTTTTATATGTCGAACAAATATATAATGGCTGTTAAATTTTTTTGCATTATAAAAAGATATAGCGATATTTAATAAATTAATTATATATTTCAAGCAGTTAAAATATTCTATTTTAATCATACTATTAAAATATTGATTGTTATATGTTAAACAAAAGCATAAAAGTAAGGAAGAAAAATTATTGCTTAATGTTTTAATTAAATCAATAATTAATGACTTTACTGAAACGCTACAGAATTGGACTCTGAAGAGCAGAGATTTTGCGGTGTTGTGAGATACAGTACAATAATACACGTTAAATATATGAACATGCATAACATCTTTTAAATACTATAGGCATTAGAAGTCAGTTTATTTCAAAATGAGTTTCTTTCCTTGATAAACAGTAAATAAAAAAAAAATCCTGAATTGAATTGAATTTATTCACAAATTCAGCTTATGAAAAGAATAAATTTGTATATATTGAATAATATGTAAGCCAACATATAAGTGTGTGTGTGTGTGTGATAGAGAGAGAAAGAGAGAGCATGTGTGCGTATGTGTGCGAGAGCGTGTGTGTGTGTGTGTGTGGTGTGTGTGTGTGTGTGTGTGTGTGCGTGTGTGTAACAAAATGAAGGTAAAACAGAAATCGGACCACACACCCATTTTTAAGTCTATATCTAATAATTACGATTTCTGCTACATTTATCTAGTTATGCTACTAGCCACCCGCTATTGTCTCAGTATTGAGATCATAGAGCATAATTAACAATCTGGCGCATTCAGTAATTTTTGCTACCAGCCATCTCTTTTCAAGCTCACAACATATACATACATATTCATATATATAAATATATATATTATATATATATATATATATATATATACATATATATTATGTGCGTGTATATGTATCTCTATATATGTGTGTGTATACACACGCGCACACGCACACACACACACACACCACACACACACACACACACACATTTCTCCCCATCCGGTATTTCGAGGAGATTAACATTAGATATCGTCAAAACAAAGTCATTACAATCATGATCATTGACATCGTCATCGTCATCATCATCATCATCATCATCATCATCATCATCATCATCATCATCGTCGTCGTCGTCGTCGTCGTCGTCAGCAACAACACCAACAGCAACAGTAATTCTATTCGATCCTTGATCCATTGTTACTTTAATTCCTTACTTTTCTACATTTACCCTTCACCACTTTCAGGTCTTTCATCTGAATCTGATGATGTACTTGACAATATTTCTTTTGGGAAATTTCATATACATTGGAGAACGAATCAAAAAGGAAAAAATATTTCTCAGATGTTGAAGATGGTTATTGCCACGAATGCTGTCAAAATATATGCGAAAATATATTCTACATTTCGTTGAAGTGGTATTGCTGATAATAATAATATATAATATTATTCTGTTATGAACTTAGAACGTATTGCTTTAAATAAATTCTGTCTTCACAAATAAACAAAATTGCATGAAACGTATTACATCATTGTGTTGAAGTACGGTTAAGTTGGTAACGCTTTAACGATTTTTAATACGTTTTGTACTCTAGGAACAAGGCCTGAAATTTTTGGGGAGGGGAACAGTCGATTTGATCAACCCGAGTGTGCAACTGGTACTTAATTTATCGATCCCGAAAGGATGAAAGGCAAAATCGACCTCGGCGGAATTTGAACTCTGATCGTAAAGACACACGAAATACCTATTTCTTTGCTACCCACAAGGGGCTAAACACAGAGAAGACAAACAAGGACAGACAAACGGATTAAGTCGATTATATCGACCCCAGTCCGTAACTGGTACTTAATTTATCGACCCCGAAAGGATGAACGGCAAAGTCGACCTCAGCGGAATTTGAACTCAAAACGTAACGGCGGACAAAATACGGCTACGCATTTAGCCCCGCGTGCTAACGATTCTGCCAATTTTGTTGGTTCGAAAATATTCCAACGGTTTTAAGTTATTCTATTTGGTTGGCAACTAAGTTCCCGCCTTTTTTTTAAATTTAAATTTATTTTTAATTTTTTTAATTTTTAAAAGATTTAATAAAAAAAACAAACAAGTAATTAACCAATAATATATTCACCCTTGTTGCTTACAACTTCTTCACAACGTTCAACAAGATTTTCAATACTTCGTTGGTAAAAATCATCTGATTTCGACTCGAAAAATTGATCTAACCAAGCTTTCAATTATGCATCAGTATTGAACAAAACTCCGCGCATAGCATTTGAAAGAGATCGAAATTTAATTTATCGACCCCGAAAGGATGAAAGACAAAGTCGATCTCGGTGGAATTTGAGCTCAGAACGTAAAGACAATCGAAATACTGCTAAGCATTTCGCTCGGCGTGCTAACGTTTCTGCCAGCTTGCCGACTTATTTCTTTATTGCCCACAAGGGGCTAAATATAGAGGGGACAAACAAGTACAGACAAAGCTATTAAGTCGATTACGTCGACCCTAGTGTATAACTGGTACTTAATTTATCGACCCCGAAAGGATGAAAGGCAAAGTCGACCTCGGCGGAATTTGAACTCAGAACGTAACAGCAGACGAAATGCCGCTAAGCATTTCCCTCGGCGTGCTAACGTTTCTGCCAGCTCGCCGACTTAACCTTTAAAAAATATTAAATGTAATATTATAAACTGCTTCTTAGCCACAATCACAGCAACAACAATTACTATAAGAACGGTAACTATATATTCCGATTATAAAGATACATTTCAACTAGCAGCTATGTTGATATATACAGGATGCGTTAAGAATATGTGACTGGGATTCAACAAAATTATGAGCTAACATAGGGGTCAACAACTAATGTCAAGCAGTAATGCGTCAAATATTCGCTGCAAGTGGGATGGCACTATGGTAAGTAGTCATCCACATCGAACTAGTATCAGACACTAAATTACTTTGGCTAGATATTATGTGCAGGTACAGTAAATGAAGGAGGGGTCTTTCAAGAATGTTAAAAAATGAGTTGATAGTTGAAAAAAAGTTCGAGAAGTTTTAGAAGAACTAATGTTGTGTTTCTTAGTGCTTGCTCAATATTGATAATGGAGTGGTTACTATGCACAGTATTGGTGTTGTTAGTGATAAAGACAAAACCTTTGCCTTCGCAGTTATTCATGTTATTGATGTTGCTGCTGCAACTGCTGCTGCTGCAGACGTTTCTATTGTTTTAGGTTTAGCTGTTATTCTTGTTATTGTTGACGATGTTGTCATCGTTGGTGCTATATTGTTGCGTTCTGGGTGGCGGATTTAGCAGAATCGATGAAGAATCGAGAAAAATTTGGCAGAATCGAAGAAAATATTTTTTGATATTTAGTTACATCTAGGCGGTGATCTGGCAGAATCATTACCGCGCCAGGCAAAATGCTTACCGATATTTCCCCCCTCTTCACGTTTTGAGTTAAAATTCTGCCGAGGTCGACTTTGCCTTCCATCCTTTCGGAATCGATAAAATGATTACTTGTTGACCACAGGATTCGATGTAGTTGACTTACCTCTCCCACGACATTGCTGGCCTTGTGCCAAAATTTGAAACCGATAATGAGTTATACCTAAGGCGGCCAGCTGACAGAGTCGCCTGTACATCGGACAAAATGCTTAGCGGCATTTAGTCAATCATTATGTTCCGAGTTCAAATTCCACTGAGGTCGACTTTATCTTTCATCGTTTCGAGGTCGATAAAATAAATAGAAGTTGAGTATTGGAGTCGGTGTAATCGACTAGCCCCCTCTACATAAATTTCAGTTCATAAATTTCAACAATAAATTTTCACTTCTTTTATTACTCTTATTACCTTCATAAACCTTATCAATTGACCATCAATCATCAACCCTAACATAAACAATTAAATCATATAAACCTGCATAAATACAATTATAATTATAGAAAGGATAATTAGTTACGTCTCTTTTTGGCATGGCTTCAAACACCCTCCGCATCTATTTTGCATTCTTTTTGTCTGCGATCAATAAAAACAAAATACCAGTTAAATACTGGGGTCGAATTCAGTGTCGAAAGTACATCCTTTCCGAAAACTAACTTGTGTATTTGTTAGAAGTCGCAATGATAGCAACATTTATTGTTGTCGTTTCTCAGTCCATTTCAAACATGATTGAACAGACATATTATCAAATGTATTTCGTCATTGACCATCCCTTTCCGTTTTGTATACCAGGGGCTACATTATTCAATATGTCCTTTCCATGCTTAAGCTGGTTGGATGTACTTTGAGGAAATTTAGCTGTTTTTCTCAGCAGATGCAACAACTACTTAGAGACCTCTTGTTGGTGCTTAGTGTTGAGGTCCTGGGGCTTTTATTTCAATTTAATCCTTTTTTTCCTGTTATATGTTAATGCTGCTGCCATTGGGTAAGTTGTATATTATAATTTTGCCTCGGATAGGTTTGTGTGTGTGTATGTGTGTATGTGTGTGTGTATGTGTGTGTGTATGTGTGTGTATGAGAGAGAGAGAGGGGAGAGTTAATGCGGTGCATGTATCCTTTGTGGTTGTGGCAGTTGTCAGCATTGGCGGCTACAGTGATATTATTGCTAATTTATTCCAGTGTATTTAATCACATAAGTAGTCACTAAGCGGGTAAGGAAGAGGAGGAGGGGGAGGAGGGAGGGGGAGAAGAAGAAGAAGAGAAGAAGAAGAAGAAGAAGGGAAAAAGAAAGAGAAGCAGAAAGAAAAAACCAAGATGATGATGATGGGGAGGGGTGGCGGAGGAGGGGGAAGAAGAGGTGGAGGTGGAGGTGGAGGTGAGGAGTTGGAGGAGGTGGAGGAGGATGGGGGAGGAGGAGGAGGTGGCGGCAGAGGGGGAGGAAGATTAAAAGAAGCTCAGAGAAGAGCGAAAGAAGCTGAATGAGAAACGATGTGT
>NC_042998.1:129306236-129313736 GCF_006345805.1 Octopus sinensis | reverse complement strand
AAATGCTCACATAGAGTCACGTTTGCATACACCCTCAGTCCATTTTTTTTAACTACTCTTTTACACAGTTAATGTTCCGTACGAAAATATACACCCTTTCTTTCTCTGTCTGCCTCTCTTTCTCTCTCTTTCTCCCTTTTTCCTTCACTCCCTCTCTCTCTCTCTCTCTTTCTCTCTCTCTCTCATTTTCTCCCCTCTCTCTCTCTCTCTCTCTCGCTTTCTTCCTATTTCTCTCGAATACGCATATGCCTACACATACACAAACGTACGCAAATACACACAAACATTTGTGTGTGTGCGTGCATATAAATACGTGCGTGTGTGCGCGCTCGTTTGAGAGTGCCCACGTGCGCATGCGTGTGTGTGTAATCACGCATGCATACACATGAAACTGACACGCAAACCCAAAAGTTCAAACGAACTCGTGCGCACGCACATGCACACACACACACACACACATACATACACTGATAGACACAGACACACACAAACGCACGCACGCACGCATAAAGATGGACATATGCTTGGCTGCACACACGCACGCCACAGTCCAGTTTTCCAGCCATTTTCTTACGACTAATTTTCTCTGCGCAATTCACTCATACACACGACTGCCTGCACGTAACCGCACACACACACTCACACACACAACACACACACACACACACACACACATACACACACATTCACCAACACTCAAATACATGTGCATATAACACTGCGTAATCAACCCAGTATGTTAGTGTTACTGTTGCTTTATTATCAACTACACGATTTGAGCTTAACTGGAGATGAACTGCAACTCTAGCAACAACAACAACACAACAACAACAACAACGACAATAACTACTACTACTACTACTACTACTACTAATAATAATAATAATAATAATAATAATAATAATAATAATAATAATACACCAGTGTTACTTTGATGGCATGCAATACTCTCTCACTTAATAATAATAACAACAACGCCAACAACAACAACAACAACAATAATAATAATAAATCCCCTGATGCAGTGCCAAGCAGTGGCTCTCGTGGCTTCTGATCTTAACTGATTGGAAGTGTTATCATGTACATTGTTTTGACTTGGTATAAAAGATGGGCTACAGCAAATATTATGCTCAATACCACAGATTTGCTTGTCAGTTGTTTGACCTTAGCCAGTTGAGCATGTCCCTTAGTGGCTAACAATATGTGCATCTCTGATCACAAGCAGAAGTAGTGGGAGAGCATCATAGCCGTGTGTTGAAAGGAATTCTTGGAGGTTTGGATAATTCACCTTTCGAAACAGGGGTGGTTCGTTCAACATCTTTAAACAATCCTTATTCAGGGACCTTTTGAGTGGGATGGGCTACTCAACCAGAAGAAAATTCTAACTGGGCCCCACCTGCAAGGTCATGCGCTGTTTATCTTGATATGAGATCACCATGTTGCGCACATATGGTTGTGATGCATATGCCTGGTGTACCCATATCAGATGGGTAGTCATGATGGTTATACTGGACTTCGTATATTTTACCCCAGTGTCACTTTGATGGCATGAACTGCTCTCTCACTCAATAATAATAATAATAATAATAATAATAATAATAATAATAATAATAATAATAATAATAATAATAACAATACCACTACTACTACTGCTATTACTACTTCTCCTACTACTGTTACTAGTAATGCATCAAAACAACAACAACAACTGGTCAACAAATGAACTTCTACCTAGATGCTTTGCTTGTTAGAAATAGCAGCTCAATCTTCAAAAAAGTTATATCCAAAAGAAAGATTTGATGGACTTTTGATAACGAGTCTAAGATAAACTTGCTATGCTCTGGGCTCCCAGCTCCTTGGTGGAGTCGTAGTTGTGCCGTCGTGACATACATCTTCTGGTGGGTATTTTTAAACTTGGCGTAACCCAAACTTCAGCAAGTCGGATCACAAACGATATTTTCAAGAGAGAGAATTAGATAAATGTAGTTATAGTGAGAGAGTGGGGAAGAGAGAAAGAAAGAAACAGAAGACACCAGTAGAAGGCTGGTACATTATTTATCAACTTCGAAATGCGAAGCTGAACTCGACGATTTTTGAGCTCACTGCTCAGAATGCCGGAATTGATACAAGGTAACTTATCCTGTAATTTAATGACTCTC
This sequence comes from Octopus sinensis, assembly GCF_006345805.1. Classification (NCBI taxonomy): domain Eukaryota; kingdom Metazoa; phylum Mollusca; class Cephalopoda; order Octopoda; family Octopodidae; genus Octopus; species Octopus sinensis. The sequence continues at coordinate 129,311,577 of NC_042998.1, read as the reverse complement.
TCAGTTCATTGCCATAGATACACTATGGCTGAATAAAACGAAATATTCCTTTCTACTCTTGGTACAAGGCCCGGAAGTTTTGAGGAGGGAGCCAGTCGATTAGATTGACCCCAGTACGCAAATGGTACTTAATTTATCGACCCCGAAAGGATGAAGGGCAAAGTCGACCTCGGCGGAATTTGAACTCAGAATATAAAACGGGATATTGGCGCCTGAAATATTTTTCAATCATAAGACTGTTCAGTCAGGTCTGATCTAGGATTAAATAAGAGCAACATCGAACCAATTATTCTTGTTAGAGAGATCACCAGTTGTAAAAGAGACAAAGGGGATTAACTGAAACCCTAGTATCTATATATTGAGCCGTGAAATACTTGAGCTCTGAGCGGATACTGACTCGGTGCAAGTATGATCTATACTGGAGTACAACCCAACTATGTCTGACAGGGATGATGCTACAAGCATTCAAAACTGGTTTTCCCCACTGATTAGCAGTGACTAACACGACAGTGATTTACTACTACTACTACTACTACCATCACCACCAACATCACCACCATAAATGCTAATACTGTTGCTGCTGCAGCTAATGCACACATTGGTTTGCCATATCTTACAAACTCTCAGTCAACTACTTCCGTTTTGTAATAGATTGGGTGCCAAGTCTTACTAAATGATTTCAGCATTAAAAGCAAAACAGACAACCATAATATGATTAAATGAATCGAAGATTAAATAAACGGCGAAAATGTCGAGGTTAGTAGCGATGGTGACCACGACTTCCTGTTTGAATCCAGAACAAAGAGAGAGAGACGAACTAAATTCTGTCTTGATTTTCTGCTCAAATAATTATTTCTACTATTTGGCACATAGTCTGGAATTTGGGGGAAGAGGATGACTCGATTGCATCAACTGCAGCACTTGACTGGAACTTATTTTAGAGACCACGATACGGTAAAAGGCAAAGTCGAGCTCGATGGAGCTTCCCGATTTCATGTTCATTCACCTTCATCCCAGGCATGGAGTCGATGGATGCTGACAGGTGACTAAGGAGTACTGTGACTAAGGAGTACTATCTACCCCTGTTTTTAAATCAGAGTGTTCCTTCTCCCAGACAGACTGCAAACGAAATCTCACGAGTTCTGTCTACTCGTTTTCGGAATGGCTATTATTATTATTATGACAAAAGAATCAAATTTTATCGACAAAACAAGATATTCAGGACGAATGTAATGAAATTTTATAGGGAAATTTTATAGGGAAATTGGCAAAAGTAAGATAGAAGTAAATACTGAGGAAATGGAAGAGTTATGGAAGAAGATATGGAGCAACAAAAATATATATAATGCTAAAGCTGACTAGATACAGCGTGAGAATGCGAGTCTAGATGAAGTGGAAGAGCAGAAATGGGAGGCAACAGAAATAGAAGAGCTAAGATGTGTTCCTATGAAGTTTCACAAATGGAAAACCCCAGGACTGAATCAAAATCCTAATTTCTAGCTAACTTGTCTGACAGAAGTATACCAAAATTTCACTGCATCTCTGACTGATGTCATCCGGAACCCAGGGAAAATACCCGACTGACCGAAGGAACAACATACTTTCTACCAAACACTGAAGACAGAAAAAGTCCAAAGAACTGCCGACCAAAAACATGTCTCAACACCACCTACAAGATTCTCACCGCCATATTAACTGACAGAATCTATGCCTTCTTTGATCAGAGATCTATCCTTCCACAAGCTCAAGAAGGTTGTAAACTAATTCTTATGGGTGCAAAGATCAATTATTCATAAGTAAAATGATTGTAGAGAAGTGCCGGAGCAAAAAAAGACACGAGTATGGCATGGATTGACTAGAGGAAGGCGTTTGATAGTCTCCCACATAATTAGATACTCAAGGCCCTTGAGATATATAAGATCTCTCCTGTCATTTCAAAATTCTTACAAAGTAGCATGGTCTAGTGGAACACACGTCTCCGTCTAAACCATAGTAATGGGATGGGCAAAGTTAACAACATCAACATCATACGAGGTATCTTTCAAGGTGACTCCCTCGCCCCATCACTCTTTTGCATGGCACTGATCCCACTCTCTAAGGAACTAAATCACACCAGGTATGCGTTCAAAGTTTATAATACGACAATAAACCATCTCTTTTATATGGACGGTATGAAGCTGTTTACTAGAAATGACAAAGAGCTAGTAGGGCTGCTAAAAACTGTTGAAACATTCAACAATGACATCCGAATAGACTTTGGCCTTGATAAGTGTACTAAAGCAACTCTTGTAAGAGGCAAGCTCAGGCAAACAGCTTCCATTAAATTAGACACCAACACTACATTCAAGAAGCTTGGCCCACAAGAAAATTATAAATTCCTGGGGATAAACGAAGGAGTGGTATACAACATGCTACTGCGAAGGAAAAAAAAGAAAGGAATATTACATGAGAATAAGTCTCATACAAAAAACTGAACTCAACTCTAAAAATTACTTCGAAGCCATTAACACCATAGCATTTCCAGTAGTCCAATATAGTTTTAATATCATTAACTGGAATCTTACAGAGCTCCAACGCCTGGACAGGAAGACTAACTTCTAAAAACATGCACCACCCAAATGCAGACGTTGATCGTCTATACCTACCTAGAAGTAATAGGGGAATGATACAGGTAGAACTGTGCTATTGGGCTTCCGCAGTAGCAATGAACAGGTACTTATCTAGTACAGAGTTCTGGACGCTGCAACTTGTGTGCAAACACGAAAGCAAGAAAAAAATCCCATTCTCTTGGCAAAGAAGCTTGCAAATTCGCAAGGAAGCTTAGCATTAACCCTGAAATAGTTGAAGAACCTGAAGCCACTGCCGCAAAACAAGAAAAATCGATCAAACAGACTGCACAAAAGAACGGGCAGAAACAGACTGAGAAGCGGTAGAGCCAGAAATTTCAGCATGAACAGCATATACTTCGAAGTCGAAATGCTCATGTAGATCAAACAACACCCCATCAGCAGCTGAGGATTTCAAGACTGAAAGCAGGGACTGAAGGTTTCATATTGGTGGTACAAAATCAAAGATTGCTCACAAAATCTACCAGGCTAACATTCTTCAGAACGGTTCTAACGCTAAATGCAGATTCGGCGATACATTTGACGAAACAAAAGACCATCTCGTCTTGGGATGTCCGGTGCTGACACCAAACGAATACAAGAATCGCCACGATAGAGTAGGACATTATTTACATTGGAAAATGTGTAAACACTACAAAATCAGTACCCTTGCCTACTGGTGTGAACATCATCCTGAGCCAGTCGTTGAAGGTAAAAATGTCACTATCCTCAACGTTGGCATAATTATTAAAGACAGACAAGAAAGTACTTGTAGACTAATCGATGTAAATGCTCCTGGAAACTGAAATACAAAATATATGGCATCTTAAAGCGAGAACAGTTCTTGTTTTTGTAGGTGCCCTAGATATGATAAAAAACGGGATGTCAGAAACATCTAAATAAGCTCCCATGATTAAGATGAATCCAAAAGATTGTACTGACATGTACTGACCATATCTTTAGAAAAGCCCTACCCATTTACATGTGTATGCTTTATTACGAGAATATATTTCACTACTTCCCCTCCCCAAGGTTTCAGTCATACTGTAACATCTCTTATCCTTCACTCGGCCCAGGACGCTTGGTGTGTCTCAGCAAGTGACTGTAACAAGCATGCAGATTGAAAGTAAATAATAATAATAATAATAATAATAATAATAATAATAATAATAATAATAATAATAATAATAATAATGGATTTGCCCCATCAAAAAACTGGTGGGAACACAAACCACCTCCAGTGCTTGAAAATGACCGCATCTCACTCCTCTGGAACTTCACCATTCAAACTGACAGAAAGATAGATGCAAATAGGCCAGACATCATATTGAAAGACTTCAGACAAAGAACATGCCTCCTCATTGATATGACTGTCCCAATCGATATAAACGTATCTGTCAAGACCTACCAAAAACTGATCAAATATAAAGATCTTGAAATAGAAATCAGCAAAATGTGGAACCTGAAGACTAAAACAATACCTGTTGTCATGGGTGCCCTAGGAATGATAGCAAAAGGGGCTGATTGCTACCTAACTCAGATAGCAGGAAACCCAAAGATGGTAGAAATTCAAAAGATAGTGCTCATGTGAACTGCTCATATCCTACGCAAAATACTTTCTATGTAATCTCAAGTTTTAAAACAAACATAATTTTTAAGGCATTCACTAGTACAACACTAAATACAAAACCAAATATATGGCACACTAGGCATAACAACAACATGAACTTCCAACCTGTTGTCTCTTGAGGTCTCTGGATGAGACTTGGAGCCAACTTGTACAAATATAAAGCAAAAGTCAAACATAGAATAATAATGATAAAAATAATAATAATAATAATAAAATAATAATAATAATAATAATAATAATAATAATAATAATAATAATAATAATAATAATAATAATAATAAAACGTGGATGCTCGAAACAGTAGCAATGAACAAGGTAGCACCAATAATTATAAGATACATAAGGCAGTCTATGAATAAATGACAGACAGTGCTACAGCTCCAAACAAAAGGGGTACTCGTGAAAACCAAAGCCATCCCCATTAGAAGAGGAATATTCCAAGGAGACACGCTTTCTCCACTCCTTTTCTGCTTGGCAGTGGCTCCTCTATCTGATATGCTAAATAGAACTAGATACGGATACAAATGCTATGGCAAAAAATCAGTCACCTTTTACATATGGATGACCTAAAACTATACGCTACAAATGACAAACAACTGGCAACACTACTACAGACAGTAGATGGGTTTACCAAACAAATAGATATGAAATTTGGATTAGAAAAATGTGTCAAAGCAACCCTGAAAAGAGGAATACTTGTTAAGAGTAGCAACATCACGCTAGATAAAGGCAATAAAATAAGAGAACTAGACCAAAGCCAGACTTACAAATATTTAGGAATCCATGAACTAGATAAGATGCAACGCACACAAATGAAAGAGAAAATAAACAAAGAATACTATAGACGAGTTATATCAATAATAAAAAAAAGTTCAATGCTAAAAACAAGATAATAGGTATTGACACTTTAGCCGTCCCAGTTATAATTTACAGCTACAATATCCTTAACTGGACACTAAATGAATTAACCAAAATAGACAGAAAAACAAGAAAAATAATGACAGGATCTAGGATGCACCACCCAAAATCTGACATAGAAAGGTTATATATACAACGTATAGGTGGTAGAGGCCTTATACAGCTGGAAAACTTATAAAATAACCAC
>NC_042998.1:129296236-129301236 GCF_006345805.1 Octopus sinensis | reverse complement strand
CAGAAACAACAACAAAAACTGCATAAAACAAAAAAAAACAACAACACAAACTATCAATGACAGCAAAAAGTAGAATAAAGCAGCGGGAGAGTTAAGGAGAATAGCCAAATATAACTAAAACACCAACAACAAACCAACTGAACTATTATCAACGACATTGTTGAAAATTGTCACCAAGGTACTCGGAAATAAATCGTGACGATTGAAAGGAAGTGATCTGACAAATTAAGTATGAGGTGTTGGAAGAGGGGGAGGAAGGAGAGATTTCGTCAAGGCACTTCGTTACACAAAAGCGGAAACCCCTACACGAATGAATAATTAAATAAATAATGATATAGATAAATAAATAATACCTTATGAAAAATGTTCGTATTGTAGATTGATTACATTGCATATATAACATAATTCCAAAACATGAACCAAATGAATGGCACACCAATCGTATCTGGCTTGAAAAAGTTGGGAAGACATGACGTGAGCTGCGGGTTGATATTAAGAATTAATGTCTGCTAAACAATAAGAAAATTTCGTCTACAATGTCGCCTTCATTAGATTATACTCAATTATATTATAGATTCCGGTCAGGTATTCATTTCCAAGGATCGTAAGATTTTCTCTATTATTCCACTTTATTCACAGTTTGTTTCCTTATGTCAATGTACGAAACCATTCGATCATAGCTGAAACAGACACTCGTTAGACGAACTTCTTATGTTCATAACTTCTCCAACGTATTACCTTATTGTGACGTCCCATTCAACTAACAGGTTTAAAGTTTTCTCATAACTCACATCTCCTAAATAAACAAGGAACCTACTGTAAAGATGGTTTTAGTTTTAACTCCTTTTTGTTCCCTCATTTTGCATCATATTAACTAACGCGTGAGTGTGGTTATCATATATTTCAGTCTAAGAAAATACACATATGCACACAAGTATACATATACGCGTTCACAAACACACATATACATATAAATATGTTCATACACACACACGCACATGCACAGACAAGCGAGCGCACACACACGCACACGCACACACACACACACACACACACACACACACACACACATATGTATATATATATATATATATATAAATAGTGGGTTAAAGTTCGTGCCGATTTTTAAAGGAAAGAAAAAGGTCAATAAATACTTGCCATTACATTTTTAATCAACCAAATATGAACCATTTTGTTGCACAATGTGTCTCCTTCTTTCCTTTAACTTGAAAATACACTCTTCCCAGAATTGAGGTGGTTTCATGGCAAAGAATTCATCAAGGTATCTTTTTACGTCATCCAAGGAATTGAAATTTTTACCATTAAGACTATTCTGCAGAGACCTGAATAAGTGGAAATCCGAAGCAGCAATATCTGGTGAATATGGAGGATGGGGTAACACATCCCAGCCGAGCTGCAGCAATTATTGTCTGGCTCCCAAAGCATCAAGTGAACTTTTAAAGGGTTACAGAATTAACACAGGTTATAGGAACATAAACCTTCTTCCACGAAAAGATAGCTTAAACTGTGCTATAAATGGAGGTATAGTCAAAATCTATTTTATGGATTCAAACATGTTCTAAAATAAGTCGAAAGTTAAGCTACTATAAATCGGCATGAACTTTCCGAACAACCCAATATATATAATATATATATATATATATATATATATATATATATATATAATTTTTGGATTCGGTTTACAAAATTCTTTATGTGAGTTCGTGTGTTAAAGCATATTCTGTTGTGTCTGGGAAGAGTCATTCGAAGATTCATCCAGCAAGTAGCTAACTCCATCCACCAAGATATCAATGTAACTGTAGATTACCCCACTAGGCATCCCAACAATAGACACCCCGCCCTTGATACTGAAGTTTGGTTAGAGATTGTGAACAACAGAGTGCAGCTCCTCCACTCCTATTACATGAAACCCATAGCTTCGAAATATGTTGTTCACAAAAACTCAGCTTTGTCACGCAACATGAAAATTAACATACTGATAGCAGACTTAGGATAATGAATAGCGTGTCACCACTATACAAACCCTATGAAACGAAGGAACATGTACAGAACTTCATGCACCGCATGCAGTTCTCTAGATATGATCAGGAATATAGGGTTCGAATATACAGGGGTGCTAGAAAGAAGTTAGATAACATTATATGTAATGATACCAGTGGTACCTACCCTAGATGTGGAAGCAGAGACTGAAATTGGATACAAAGAGCTTATGACAAAGCAAACGGGATGAACACGTGATATAAAACCGACAAATATCAAAGAGTGATGTTTGTAGAGGCTACAGCCCATGGCGAACAAGCCCGTAGATTTATGAAAGTTCTGAAAGAGACTAAACTCAACATTAAGATTGTTGAAAAGTCAGGGAACGCCATCAGATCACAACTATGTTGGACGTAGCCATTTGAGAATACCATATGCACCAATGATCACTACATGGTATGTAGGTTTAGCGCTGGCATTAACTGTAGAACTAGAAATGTCGTCTACAGCATAAGATTCATAGAAGGTGCTTGTAAAGATATGAGCATGACATACATAGATGAGACATCTAGGAGCATTGCGGAAAGACTAAATGAACCTTTGAGACACTATGACAAAAAACAGTCCTCCATACTCTACCAACATACCAAGGACCAACATGGAGGCAACCTGGGTCAATTTGACATCCGCATTTTACCCAAGCACCCAAAGGATCCAACACTCAGACAAATACAGGAGTACGTCCTCATAAATGAAACATCACCGGTACTAAATTGGAAATATACGTAATAGATAATCATACCCCCATACTCCCAGTTTATATTTATATACATGTAGAATAGTTAGTGGGCTGTTATGTAGATAGATGTATGTATGTGTGTGTGTATATGTGTATATGCATATGCACATGTATGTAATCATATGGATATGAAGGTAAACAGATAGACGTACAGAAGGATAGGTACATAGGTTATATGAACAGACAAGCACACATACACACACATACACAAATGAAGTCTGAAACACATGACCATATAGACACACACCTCACTTCACACAGTGACACATATGGAGACACACGTCCATACATATGGAGATAGACACAAAAACCCATACACAGACACACACACATACACACATACACACACATGCAAACACACACACATATAAAAACACACAAATAAAAACATACAAACACGAACACACAAACACATGAATATGCAGAATACATACAAACAAACGTACACACATACATCTATATACATACGCACAAACACACATGCATGCATACACATACTTACATGCATGCATACATACATACAGACATGTGTATGCGCGCACACACTGACCCACACACATGCGCACAAACAAACAAAAAGAATGCAGTTTGAATATCGGGCAAAATCAACAACTATTGAAAAGGTTGCATGACGCAACGAACATTTTTGAAACACGTAAACGAGTGGAAATTTTATCGGTGCGGCAGTTAAATTATAAGGCCCTAAAAGAGAATGACTCTCCTCAGACACAACAGTGCATATATGTACATACACACAAACACACACACACACACACACACACACACACACACACACACACACACACACATACACACACACACACATACACACACTCACACACACACATATATATATATGACCTCGTGTGTACCGTTGGCGATGTTTTTCCCTCTGTCTTGCCTTCTCTGGATCCTTCCTTCTCCTATGTTTCCGACGAAGAGCTCCGCTCGAAACGTTAAACCCTCCTTCTTTCCTTCTTTCCTGAGCGTCCAATAATACTATATTTGTTCTACGTCCTCGCGTTGTTGTGTTTTTTTGTGCTTTCTTGTTTGGATTAACTATATATATATATATATATATATATATATATATATATATATATATATAATATATATATATATATATATATATATATATATTATATATATATATATATATATATATATATATATTATATATATTGTTTTTTATGCTTTACTCTAAGTTGAAAAAGTCGCAGACTGAATCCGGTACTAAAATGTTCTTGATGATAAAATTATTTTAGCATTCTCTGCCTTGTCTTATTTCTCTTAAGCATTAAATGTGCCGAATGAACCCCTGGTCTTTTATCAATTATGTGTGTTTGTGCATATGTATATATATATATATATATATATATGTATATGTATATGTATATATATATATATATTATATATATATATATGTTTATATTTATATATATATATGTATATATATATATATATATATATATATGTACATTTATATGCATGTATGTATATACATATGTATATATGTGTGTATGTGTGTGTATGTGTGTGTATATGTGTGTGTGTTTATAACTCCTATACGTAAACAGAAATGTGCACTCTATCTCTGTCTCAGTCTCCCTCTTTCTCTTCCTCTCTCACTGTCTCCCTCTTTTGTTCTTTCTGTCTGTCTGTCTGTCTCTCTCTCTCTCTCTCTCTCTCTCTCTCTCTCTCTCTATTTCGCTCTCTCACAGAGACACATATACATAACAAACGCATAACTCTGCTCGAACTGATGTTTTTTTATTAAAAATTTTTCATATTTCCTCAGTGTGGTATGAGAGCACTCCTTAGTCCGTTAACGTTTAAAGACAGTCACTCAATGATTTTAACGAAAAGAAAATAGGGACAGAGGAATTCTTCAAATGTTAACGAAACACAATTATTCCAAAACAAAATATAAAAGAGTAAGAAAGAAAAAAGGAAAAAAATTCGTCTGTAAACCATATAAGGCTCCTATACAGCTACGTCATCCATATATGTACATGTTCGTACCTCTGTGAATGTGTGTATGTGTCTGTCTGTTTGTCTGTCTGTCTGAGTTCGGGTGTCTTCCTGCACTGAATAGTAAACATAAAATGTTTTTTTTTTAATATTTATTATTTATAGTTGTTATTATTTAGCAATAAGATCAATAATGATTGATCAAAGATATGATGAAAGTATTCCAACA
>NC_042998.1:129286236-129291236 GCF_006345805.1 Octopus sinensis | reverse complement strand
AAACTGTATAGACAGAATTAATAGATATATATATATAAAATATATATAATCAGGGAACTAAGAAATACCAGCTTAGCAAAAATTAGGAATCATAAACACTCCGCAGCGCCCCAAAATTAAAACTAAAATTTTATATATATGCCCACGTTGCTTAATGTCGATCGAATGAGGAGGATGTGCTTAGTATATGTTGTAGAGGATATGTTTTCTTTATTTTATTGAATCTGACGCTCAATATTTGTCTCTCGAGTCGAATTTCACCTTACTACTCTCCTGCGAGGCATAATGGTTAGAGAATAGAGTACACGATCATAAGTTCGTAGGTCAGATTCTTGGCCGGAGCAATGACCTTCTATCTTTCACGGAGTACATCATTCCACTTTGCTCTGGTCTACCCAACGGAAATGAGGGAAGTCAGAAAGTGTACATATTTCTGGGCGTAAGTATAACAAATAACGAAAATATAGGACATGCTAACATATGTTCCGCGATTCAGGTCGTCGGTTACAGTTTCTGTGTCTGAGTGGGTATGTGTGCATGTGTGTGTGTGTGTGTGTGTGTGTGTGTGTGTGTGTATGTTTAGGTGTCTGCAAACGACTGTACGATAAGAAATTCGTTTGATCTTAATGAGGTTTCTTGTATTTCATTTAAGGTAAGTCTTTTAGTTATTATAGATTCAGATTTACCAGCAAAATGTAAGATTTAGCATAAGAAAGCTCTTCATGCGTTACTGACTTTGTCTATATTCGTGCATATGCGTTCAGATGTATTTGAAACGAAATTTCCATTTAGAAAAAAAAAAATCTAGTTTTGAGTGAAATACGTTAACGCGTAGGAAAAGGCAATCGGTGTGTATTTGTGTATGTGTGTGTCTGTAGATACTTTGCTTGCTTAATCTTAACAATTATGTATTTAACCACCTATATAAATATATATTATATTTATTTTTCTTGAAGTTAATCATCTGTTTTGAAGAATATTTACCATTCGCGAATTTATGGTTTCATCTTATGTATATTTTTCCCAGTACAAGTTCTGTCCACCGCACTAGGAGTTTTGTACGATTCCCAGCACCAGTGGGAATTGATCGAAAAGATCATAGGAGTATATATATATTAATATATTCAACCAACCCATGACGCTCCAGTGTTTGATCATTTTCATTTACAATTATATGCAAGTCCAAATACACACAGGACCATTCATACATATATAGGTATTATTCGTTGTGTGTTTGTATTACATACAAGTAATATATATATATAATATATATATATATATATAATATATATATATATATATATATATATATATACATGAAGAAATACTGAAAGAACTCAAGAAAATCAACACAAAACTGTTAACATTTTTGAATAAATTCGACTTGACACATCAGTCCAATCGAGAGAACAATGCGGAAACCGATACGAAAAATACAACCTCCGAAATCGTCGAGAACCATGGAAACTTATGCGAAACAAATAGAACATTTTTTCTCTAACAACGCGAATCAAGGACCTCCAAACGAGACAGCATATGGGATCAATACTCTAACAACATACCAAATGAAACACCACATAGTACCGCAATGGAACAGATCACTCAGAGATAGAAAGTTTGCCTTTTGGAAGATGATCCAAAACAACAACAAAGCGATATATACGAAAAATGGCTCAATCAGACACCGTTAATTCTCCCACGTAATTTCCAGATCAAAGCCATTACAGATGAAGTTGAAACACAAAGACGCCTTAGGGAAAGAATGACACTGGAAAAAATGAAAACGGAAAGAGAACTTCTAATATTGAGAGCCAAACGAATGAAGATAAAAAATAAAATCCACCGATGAAGAGATCAACCAAGAAATTCGCAACATGACCCAAGGCCCGATGAAGAGAAGATCTCCAAACAATGGAAAGAGGAATGTGATAAAGAACTGAAATCTCTCCAACGCTGGGAGAAAAGTGCCACTTAGTTCTCAAACTATGAAGCCATCTTTCAAACAGAGCACGCTTACAACAACGCTTTCCTGAAAATAAGAAAATCGAAACAACACTCAAACACTGATTCCCACCTGTCTAAAAATCTGAACCATCACCCCTACCAAAAAAAGAATACAGGACCTAACCCAAACTTTGTAAGCCACCAGTGATACAATATCGGAGTACTCTAACTTCAAACAGAGAAAGACCGAATATGTTCAACAACAATACAGAAGCCGTCACTAAAAAAATGCGAAAGGCCCAACTACGGGATATGCGTCAATTTAATTGAGGGACTAGAGTTCACCTTCAAACAGGGACAACGTTTCACAGTGAAAAGCAACTTCACATGTGCTTCGGAGAACCTTATATACGCACTAACCTGCTCTGGGTGTCAAGAGCAATGCATAGGCCAAACAAAAAACAGTCAACGTAAAAGAATGGCTCCACACAGATCCCAGATCAAAATTCCCCAAAACAGAAAAATAGCATTCAGTGAACACATCGACATTTGCGCTAATAACAAAAATCCAAGCTTCAGAATTTTTCCCCTCTACCATTCAGGGACGATACAACTGGAGCCAACGAATCAGTCTTCATCAGTAGGTAGCCTTTAGATTTTAAATATACTCACAACGAGATCCGAAGGTAAACTCGTTGCCTGTATATTCCAACTTTTCAAATCCACTGCGCAGATGCAGTTTATTTCCGGCGACAGAGAAGATGCCGGTAAAATTTCGAACAAATTTATCAAAAAATATTTAAACATAATAAATAATATTAGGGTAATAAGAATTATAGTGACTGAACCGGAGCCATGTGGTGGAAAGCAAGCCTCTTACGACGTAGCCACACTTGTATATTTTGTGTAGATTTTTATTTATAGTAGTATTGTTACTGACGATTAAAAGCAATGAGCTAGAAGATTTGTTATCGCCTGACAAAGCGGTTACCGAAATTCCTGCGTTTCATGTCTTCGGTGAAATATGTACCAGTAGAGCATTGGTTTCACTGTAGTCGACAAGCCACCGTGTGTGTGTGTGTGTGTGGTGTGTGTGTGTGTGTGTGTGTGTTGTGTGTGTGTGTGTGTGTGTGTGTGTGTGTGTATGTTTAGGTGTCTGCAAACGACTGTACGATAAGAAATTCGTTTGATCTTAATGAGGTTTCTTGTATTTCATTTAAGGTAAGTCTTTTAGTTATTATAGATTCAGATTTACCAGCAAAATGTAAGATTTAGCATAAGAAGCTCTTCATGCGTTACTGACTTTGTCTATATTCGTGCATATGCGTTCAGATGTATTTGAAACGAAATTTCCATTTAGAAAAAAAAAAATCTAGTTTTGAGTGAAATACGTTAACGCGTAGGAAAAGGCAATCGGTGTGTATTTGTGTATGTGTGTGTCTGTAGATACTTTGCTTGCTTAATCTTAACAATTATGTATTTAACCACCTATATAAATATATATTATATTTATTTTTCTTGAAGTTAATCATCTGTTTTGAAGAATATTTACCATTCGCGAATTTATGGTTTCATCTAATGTATATTTTTCCCAGTACAAGTTCTGTCCACCGCACTAGGAGTTTTGTACGATTCCCAGCACCAGTGGGAATTGATCGAAAAGATCATAGGAGTATATATATATTAATATATTCAACCAACCCATGACGCTCCAGTGTTTGATCATTTTCATTTACAATTATATGCAAGTCCAAATACACACAGGACCATTCATACATATATAGGTATTATTCGTTGTGTGTTTGTATTACATACAAGTAATATATATATATATATATATATACATGAAGAAATACTGAAAGAACTCAAGAAAATCAACACAAAACTGTTAACATTTTTGAATAAATTCGACTTGACACATCAGTCCAATCGAGAGAACAATGCGGAAACCGATACGAAAAATACAACCTCCGAAATCGTCGAGAACCATGGAAACTTATGCGAAACAAGTAGAACATTTTTTCTCTAACAACGCGAATCAAGGACCTCCAAACGAGACAGCATATGGGATCAATACTCTAACAACATACCAAATGAAACACCACATAGTACCGCAATGGAACAGATCACTCAGAGATAGAAAGTTTGCCTTTTGGAAGATGATCCAAAACAACAACAAAGCGATATATACGAAAAATGGCTCAATCAGACACCGTTAATTCTCCCACGTAATTTCCAGATCAAAGCCATTACAGATGAAGTTGAAACACAAAGACGCCTTAGGGAAAGAATGACACTGGAAAAAATGAAAACGGAAAGAGAACTTCTAATATTGAGAGCCCAAACGAATGAAGATAAAAAATAAAATCCACCGATGAAGAGATCAACCAAGAAATTCGCAACATGACCCAAGGCCCGATGAAGAGAAGATCTCCAAACAATGGAAAGAGGAATGTGATAAGAACTGAAATCTCTCCAACGCTGGGAGAAAAGTGCCACTTAGTTCTCAAACTATGAAGCCATCTTTCAAACAGAGCACGCTTACAACAACGCTTTCCTGAAAATAAGAAAATCGAAACAACACTCAAACACTGATTCCCACCTGTCTAAAAATCTGAACCATCACCCCTACCAAAAAAAGAATACAGGACCTAACCCAAACTTTGTAAGCCACCAGTGATACAATATCGGGAGTACTCTAACTTCAAACAGAGAAAGACCGAATATGTTCAACAACAATACAGAAGCCGTCACTAAAAAAATGCGAAAGGCCCAACTACGGGATATGCGTCAATTTAATTGAGGGACTAGAGTTCACCTTCAAACAGGGACAACGTTTCACAGTGAAAAGCAACTTCACATGTGCTTCGGAGAACCTTATATACGCACTAACCTGCTCTGGGTGTCAAGAGCAATGCATAGGCCAAACAAAAAACAGTCAACGTAAAAGAATGGCTCCACACAGATCCCAGATCAAAATTCCCCAAAACAGAAAAATAGCATTCAGTGAACACATCGACATTTGCGCTAATAACAAAAATCCAAGCTTCAGAATT
>NC_042998.1:129238736-129283736 GCF_006345805.1 Octopus sinensis | reverse complement strand
CTTCCGAAATTTTGTTAAATATTACGATATACCAATATCGATAACGACTTCAAAAAAAAATTTATGTCTTCTAGCTAGACTTTGCGTTTCGTCTCCCATGAGTGATAAACTATGTACCAGTTATATAATTTAATCAGCTATAGTTCGCTTTCAGTTTATTTCTAATCTGTAGAAAGAAAATATAGAAAAATATTATTTTGCTATAATACACCATGATATATCACATACTTTATGTTATCTTATAATATGTGATTGGATATGAGTATATACATTTTCTAGCTTTATTACCTTCCCAATACAGTGTCTCGTGAGAATGGAGCGCTTTACCCATCATTTTGGTACACCACTGTTGTCTGCAACTACTCGGACCGACCTCTTATTCTTTCAGCAAGGTACTGAATGTGTGTGGGGAGCGGTGAATGAGTATTAGTGTGTGTGCATGCGTGCGTATGTATTTATACACACACACATATATATATATATATATATATATATAATATATATATATATATTATAATAATAATAATATTAGGGAATAAATCCAAATTTACAGGGAAAAATCAGATTTATGATTAAATCGATTTTATAGTAAAATATTATAATATTATTCGAGACAAAACCACTATTTTGCAAAACAAACAAGGAAAGACTTAATTAATACATAAAATTTTAATAAATAGTCAAAAAAAAACCGCCACTACAATCGTTTCTTGTCTTGATCGACAATCTTCAGGTGGACTTCCAATCTAAAAAATCAATATTTTAAAAATAAAAAATAATAATTTTAAAATAATTAAAGTATGAATGAAAAAATATAAGTATATAATCCATATAAACCTATCTATAATCCATATATAAACAATATATAAACAATATATAAACTAAAAAAACCTATCAACAATTAAATATAAAATATAAAATATAAAATATAAAATATAAAACAAAACAAAAAAAAAATAATAATATAATAATAAACTATATATACACCCATACGCATATACCTAATTATATATAACCATATCTAACTACATACACTAAATCACACACCTATATATATATCCCTATACATACACATAAAAATGTCTAGGCAACTATAAATAAATAAAATAGCTAAATACTTCAACACAATACTTATTCATACTCCCACACACACACACATACAACCCACATTCACGCTCTAGAAAAACGGACATCACTCAAAACTATGAACGGAGAAATGGAATAAATGGAATTAAAAATTATATACACTTTGTAAAACAAACACTACTTAAAAATTATGAATGAAACAATGCAATAAAACAACAGACATCGCAAATATACACAAATTACTACAAATTCCTTATCAAACCTACCATGATAACCAAAATTCATAAAAACATATAATGATAAAATCTCCCTTTACTAAACTCTATAACAAAACTATATCAATCCCCCTAACCTAAACATTCACACACAAATACACACACGTAAACCACACACCCACGACATATACAAATACCCACACCACTTACACATACCAATACATACATATAAACCTCAACATATACTCCAAAAACCCCACAACCCCACACAGACAAATAAACACAAAAATTATGAATGGATTCATTTATAAAACTACCATGATAATCTAAAACTCACAAAACAGAAATGATAAAACCTCCCTTTACTAAACACTAAAACATACTTATATAGCAATTCATTTAACCTATACATTCACACACCAAACCACTCGTAAACCACACACCCATAACAAATACAAACTCCCACCCCACTCACACACACCCACAAGTACATATAAGCCTCACATATACACCAAACAAAATACTTTACCAAGGAACTTAACATATATATAAAAAGTATAACCGCTCTGGAAACGAACATCTCTAAATTAATGAATGGAGAAATGGAATAAATGGAATTAAAAATAAAATCACGTGGCAAAACGAACACCACTCAAAAATTATGAATGAAACAATATAATAAAACAACCAACATCGAAAATAGACAAATTACTACGAATTCCCTAAAAAAAAAAAAAACCATGATAAACCAAAACTCTTAAAAAACATATAACGATAAATCTCCCTTTGCTAAACTCTATAACAAACCTATATAGTAATCCCCCTAACCTAAACATTCACCCACAAACACACACAAACCACATACCCACGACTTATACACATACCTAAACTAACTTATAAACCTCCATATACACCAAAAACCACTCCCTCCCACACAGACAAATTAACTCATACATCCCAAAACCTAATAACAAACCCATATACACATTCACACACAAACACACACACACGCAAAACACACAAACACAACATATACATATACTCCCTCACATATACGCATATACATACTCACTAAACTCAATATATACAACAATATTTACACACCCCCACTCATACAGATAAATAAATTATACAACTAAAAACTCGCACACAATCTCTATACATAAACACTCCTATGAAAACAACATTAAATACATCGTAATTAACCAGAATATCAAAAATAACAATATGACATAAAGGTAAATAAAATACATACTTACAATTCAGTGTCAAATTATGAAGTGAAATTAAATTCTTAGCCGTTAAAAAATCAAACCAAAATTACGTTACCATAGAAATAACTTATGTAAAAAAGACTAACAATCAACTTACAGTAACCCAAACCCATTCTCAATGCCTACCTCACTACTACACTATTCCATTCACAATTCCAAACAACGCTAGTCCACCTCCCGGTTATTCACGTGGCAAAACGAACACCACTCAAAAATTATGAATGATGAAACAATGTAATAAAACAACCAACATCGAAAATACAAATTACCACGAATTCCCTAAAAAAACCATGATAAACCAAACTCCTAAAAACATATAACGATAAATCTCCCTTTACTAAACTCTATAACAAACCTATATAGCAATCTCCCTAACCTAAACATTCACACACAAATACACACTCGTAAACCACAGACCCACTACTTATACACATACCTATACTAACTTATAAACCTCAATATACACCAAAACCCACTCCCTCCCACACAGACAAATTAACACATACATCCCAAAACCTAAATAACAAACCCATATACACATTCACACACAAACACACACACACGCAAAACACACACACACACAGATACATATACTCCATCACATATACGCATATACATACTCACTAAACTCGATATATACAACAATTTTACACACCCACACTCATACAGATAAATAAATTATACAACTAAAAACTCGCACACAATCTCATATACATAAACACACCTATGAAAACAACATTAAATACATCGTAATAACCAAAATATCAAAAATAACAATATGACATAAGGATAAATAAAATACATACTTACAATTCAGTGTCAAATTATG
The DNA here is from genome assembly GCF_006345805.1 of Octopus sinensis. NCBI lineage: Eukaryota > Metazoa > Mollusca > Cephalopoda > Octopoda > Octopodidae > Octopus > Octopus sinensis. The sequence continues at coordinate 129,280,332 of NC_042998.1, read as the reverse complement.
AAGTGAAATTAAATTCTTAGCCGTTAAAAAATCAAAGCAAAATTACGTTACCATAGAAATAACTTATGTAAAAAAAATACGCGCCATGGAAAGTAAACGTCATTTAAATTATGAATGGAGAAATAGGAAAATGGAACTAAAAACTATATCCACGTGGCAACCAACACTACTTAAAAAAACTTTTATTATGAATGGATTCTTTAAAAAACTACCATTAAAAATCATTATATACATCTATGAACTTTAGCTCACCTTAGCATCTCTAACAAACAACTTGCAGTAACCCAAACCCATTCTCTATGCCTACTTCACTACTACACTATTCCATTCACAATTCCAAGCAACGCTAGTCCACCACCCGTTATTCACGTGGCAAAACTAACACACCACTCAAAAATTATGAATGAAACAATGTAATAAAACAACCAACATCGAAAATAGACAAATTACCACGAATTCCCTAAAATAACCATGATAAACCAAAACTCATAAAAACATATAACGATAAATCTCCCTTTGCTAAACTCTATAACAAACCTATATATAATCCCCCTAAACATTCACACACAAATACACACTCGTAACCACAATCCACGACTTATCACATACCTATCCTAATTTATAACCTCAATATACACCAAAACCCACTCCCTCCCACACAGACAAATTAACACAAACATCCCAAAACCTAAATAACAAACCCATATACACATTCACACACAAACCACAACACACACAAAAAACACCCATACACAACAGATACATATACTCCCTCACATATACTCATATATATACTCACTAAACTCGAATATACAACAATATTTACACACCCACACTCATACAGATAAATAAAATATACAACTAAAAACTCACACACAATCTCATATACATAAAACTCCTATGAAAACAACATTAAATACATCGTAATTAACCAGAATATCAAAATAACAATATGACATAAGGATAAATAAAATACATACTACAAGTCAATTTCAAATAATGAAGTGAAATTAAATTCTTAGCCGTTAAAAAAACCAAACCAAAATTACATTACCATAGAAATAACTTATGTAAAAAAAAGAGAGAATACACGCCATAGAAATTAAACGTCATTTAAATTATGAATGGAGAAATAGAATAAATGGAACTAAAACTATATCCACGTAGCAAACCAACACTACGTAAAAAAATTTTTAATCAATGGATTCTTTAAAAAACTACCATGAAAAACCATTATATACATTTATGAGCTTAACTCACCCTATCAGCTCTAACAAACAACCTACAGCAACCCAAACCTATTCCCGATGCCTACCTCACTACCACACTAATCAATTCCCAATTCCAAGCAACGCTAGTCCACCACCCGGTTACAATTCCCAACTCCACCCATTAATTCACAATTTCAACGACATTCGCCTCCACAACGCTACATATAAGCCTCAACATATACACCGGAGATACACTTACACATCCGTGCGGATGGGTGAGAGTATACATTAAGTGTAGTGATGGGGCTCCCATTACTATACACATTTGTACCTATGTGGTAGTCTCCATGTGTATATTACGCACGAGGTTATATATGGATTATATACTTATATTTTTTCATTCATACTTTAATTATTTTAAAATTATTATTTTTATATTTTAAAATATTGATTTTTTAGATTGGAAGTCCACCTGAAGATTGTCGATCAAGACAAGAAACGATTGTAGTGGCGGTTTTTTTGACTATTTATTAAAATTTTATGTATTAATTAAGTCTTTCCTTGTTTGTTTAGCAAAATAGTGGTTTTGTCTCGAATAATATTTTATAATATTTTACTATAAAATCGATTTAATCATAAATCTGATTTTTTCCCTGTAAATTTGGATTTATTCCCTAATATTTATTATTTATATAATATTGATAATTTTGTATATTGAGTGTAATACCTCAATTTCGTAAATTATGGATTTTACAGGTAAGATAGAACCGCTGTTTTGGGATTCATCTTTGAAAGATATTCCTATTCCTTCTAGAAAGGAATTTATTTTGAAACTTGTTATAATGTTAAAGATTTTATTTCTAGAATTAAATGGAAAGCTTTTTACTATAATTTTTATTTATTTAATGATATTGATAGTAGGAATGATAATTTTACCTCTAAATTTAAATCTAGAAAGGAACCTCCATTTAATAAAGAATTACAATTACTTGAAGATAGTATATGGAAGGTGGTAAAAAATATTGAATTCCATAAATGCCCAAATAGAAATAATGAATATTTAAGGAATTTAGCAATTAAAATTAAAGATATGAGAAATATGGATGGTATTATAGTACAATCTGATAAAACAAGGATTTTATATAATTAGATGTTAAATTATATGATAACTATTAGGGAAAGAAATAATTAAAAATATAAAATTGTTCCAGATGATATTCTTTATAATATTAATAAGGCCTCTAAAGTAGTAATGTTAAAATATGAGTTGGATAATAAAACTGAACCTTATGTACCTTTGCACCCCAGAATTACTCTTAAAGACCATAAAGATAATTTTTATTCAGACCCTAAAGTTAGATTATTTGCCCATGTAAATCGGATCTAGGTAAATTAAGTAAATTTATTTTAGATAAATATATAGATAAGTTAATAACCTTAATTATTTAAAAAATTATGGTTTAGTAATAATAATACATTGAAATGGTTTAATAATATTAAAGATAAAAATCGTTATAAATTTATTCAAATAGATATTGATAATTATTATTCTTCTATTAATGAAATTGTGTTTAATAAAGCGCTTATTTTCGCAATGAATAAAGCGGGTATGTCACGTGAAGAAGTTAATGTAATTAAAATGGCTAGGAAATCGCTAATTAAATATAAAAATAAATTATGGGCTAGGAATGATACTAGAGATTGTTTTGATATACCTATGGGAGCACCAGATTCTGCACAGGCTACTGATTTAGTAGGTATTTTTCTTTTATCTGAACTCCAATTAGAAAATCTTAAGATAGAGGGTGGTTTATATAGAGACGATCTTCTACTAGTTACAAAGAATTGTACTAATAGGAATCTAGAAGTATATAAGAAAAAACTATATAGTTTCTTTAAAAGATATGGTTTAAGTATTACTATATATAAGGAGAATTATATGTTAATTATTTAGATGTTAATTTTAATCTTATTACAGGTAAAACACAACCATATCATAAACTTAATGAGAACCTTAGATATATAAATGTTAATAGTAATCACCCATTTTCTATTAAAAATCGTTGATTATAATATAAGTAAACGTATTTCATTACTCTCTTATGATATAGAGATTTTTAATAAACATGCTAATTATTATAATGAGGCCCTTAGAGGGGCAGGTTATAACAGGAATATTAATTTTATAATATTAGTGATAAAGATTTAATTGTTAATTTTCGAGATACTTCTAATAATAATTATAATTTTGTTAGGTTTAGTGGTAAAATATAGATATTTTTTTAAAAAAATAATAAAAATGATAAAATATAAATAAGAATAATAATAATAATAATAAATATATAATAATAATACAATAAGAATAATAAAAATAAAAATAAATTTAATAATTATTATAATAATTATATTGATAAATTTAATAATATTAATAATTCCTTAAATGCTGTACATAGATATAATTCTGATAATAATTTTAATAAATAAAGAATTATAAATATATTTATAATAATGATAATAATAATAAGGTTAATAAGAATAAATTTGGTTAATAGTTCCTTATGGAAATCAAGTAAAAACGAATATTATTAAAGAGATTTTAGATGTTATAGAACTATTTATTAGAGATAATCGTAAATATAGAAACATTTTCTCTTTTAATAATTTTGGAGTTGGTTACTCTACCACTAATAATGTTGGTAACATTATTTCTTCATTTAATATAATATAAACTGAATAATTTTTATAAAAAGAAATTATTTGATAATAATATTAATAATGATAAGACTTATATTAAATGTACATGTAGAGATAAATCTAATTGTATATTAAATAATAATTGTGATATTAACGATGTAGTGTATAAATGTATAGTTACATTACATGATAATAACTTTAAGAATAATAATTACAAAAAAGCGGTTTATATAGGTTCTACTTCCTCAAAAATAAAACTAAGAATCGCACAACATATGAATTCTTTTAAAAATAAAAACTTAATCAACTCAACCGGACTTAGTAAGTACATTTGGAGTCTTAAATCACTAAATATTAATTATAGTTTAATTTGGGAAATAATTTGTAAAACTAAATCATATACTATAGGAGCTAATTGTTGTTATTTATGCTCTAATGAGTTTAAAGAAATTTTATTTTATAAGTATGATAATTTACTTAATACTGGCGAGGAGCGCAAAATAAAATGCAGACATAAGTTACTTTACCTATATAATAAGTTTCATGATAAATAGCAAAATAGTTCCCTTTTAGGTTACTTTAATTTAGTTTAAATTAGTTTAGATAATATATTTTTGGTTATTTGTCTAGGCTTTAATTATAGTTAGTCTTTATTTATATTTCTTTGTTTTAATTAGTTCATTTTTAATGTATATATTTGGAGGATATATTTATATTTTATGGGTGTTATTTAGTGGTGTTTTTATTGAGTTTTGTATGTATGTGTGAATGTTTAAGATCCTTTGTTTTTTGTTTTTTATTTGTATGTTTAATTGACAGATTTTATTGGGTTTTGTCTGTTATAATAAAGTACACACACCCATAACAAATATAGGTACCCACTTCATTCGATGTACCTGGAATTGCATGTGAGCCTCGGCATATACACCTAACGGCCACTCCCGCCCCACATGGATAAATAAACACATACATCCCCAAAAATGGGCGTAATCCCATTCACACAAATTATATGTATTCAATTATACACACTAGAATAATACATAACTAACCCAAATATATAGAACATACTAAAAATCACCAACTAACCACTATCATAAATGAAACCCACACCCATACAATGACAAAATTCCCCCCTCCATACCCAATTTACACCCACATAGTAATCCCAATATATTCATCCATATATGGACGCAAGTGCGTGAAGCACATGCACACAATTAATACGTACAACCCGTTATACATACTTATATAAATACGTATTAAGCTTGACATCCATAGTGATAAGATTACACCCACTCACACCCAGATGGGTGAATTGCACAACTAGGGAACGCACACACACACGTGTGCGTTTTTTGATTGTGCAATTCGCCCATATGCATGTATGCGGGCGCGATTACATTGTTGCATATATCGAGCCCAAATAGCATGCATATGTACATGTGAGGGGTACACGTAAACGACGTGCGCCTGTACCCCCTGCAGTTATTTATACCCGTGCGTAATATACACATGGAGACTACCACATAGGTACAAATGTGTATAGTAATGGGAGCCCCATCACTACACTTAATGTATACTCTCACCCATCCGCACGGATGTGTAAGTGTATCTCCGGTGTATATGTTGAGGCTTATATGTAGCGTTGTGGAGGCGAATGTCGTTGAAATTGTGAATTAATGGGTGGAGTTGGGAATTGTAACCGGGTGGTGGACTAGCGTTGCTTGGAATTGGGAATTGATTAGTGTGGTAGTGAGGTAGGCATCGGGAATAGGTTTGGGTTGCTGTAGGTTGTTTGTTAGAGCTGATAGGGTGAGTTAAGCTCATAAATGTATATAATGGTTTTTCATGGTAGTTTTTTAAAGAATCCATTGATTAAAAATTTTTTTACGTAGTGTTGGTTTGCTACGTGGATATAGTTTTAGTTCCATTTATTCTATTTCTCCATTCATAATTTAAATGACGTTTAATTTCTATGGCGTGTATATCTCTCTTTTTTTTACATAAGTTATTTCTATGGTAATGTAATTTTGGTTTGGTTTTTTTAACGGCTAAGAATTTAATTTCACTTCATTATTTGAAATTGACTTGTAGTATGTATTTTATTTATCCTTATGTCATATTGTTATTTTGATATTCTGGTTAATTACGATGTATTTAATGTTGTTTTCATAGGAGTTTTATGTATATGAGATTGTGTGTGAGTTTTTAGTTGTATATTTTATTTATCTGTATGAGTGTGGGTGTGTAAATATTGTTGTATATATCGAGTTTAGTGAGTATATATATGAGTATATGTGAGGGAGTATATGTATCTGTTGTGTATGTTGTTTTTTTGTGTGTGTGTGTGTTTGTGTGTGAATGTGTATATGGGTTTGTTATTTAGGTTTTGGGATGTTTGTGTTAATTTGTCTGTGTGGGAGGGAGTGGGTTTTGGTGTATATTGAGGTTTAAAATTAGGATAGGTATGTGTATAAGTCGTGGATTGTGGTTTACGAGTGTGTATTTGTGTGTGAATGTTTAGGGGGATTACTATATAGGTTTGTTATAGAGTTTAGCAAAGGGAGATTTTATCGTTATATGTTTTTATGAGTTTTGGTTTATCATGGTTATTTTAGGGAATTCGTGGTAATTTGTCTATTTTCGATGTTGGTTGTTTTATTACATTGTTTCATTCATAATTTTTGAGTGGTGTTAGTTTTGCCACGTGAATAACCGGGTGGTGGACTAGCGTTGCTTGGAATTGTGAATGGAATAGTGTAGTAGTGAAGTAGGCATAGAGAATGGGTTTGGGTTACTGCAAGTTGTTTGTTAGAGATGCTAAGGTGAGCTAAAGTTCATAGATGTATATAATGATTTTTAATGGTAGTTTTTTAAAGAATCCATTCATAATAAACTTTTTTTAAGTAGTGTTGGTTTGCCACGTGGATATAGTTTTTAGTTCCATTTTCCTATTTCTCCATTCATAATTAAATGACGTTTACTTTCCATGGCGCGTATTCTTTTTTTACATAAGTTATTTCTATGGTAACGTAATTTTGCTTTGATTTTTTTAACGGCTAAGAATTTAATTTCACTTCATAATTTGACACTGAATTGTAAGTATGTATTTTATTTATCCTTATGTCATATTGTTATTTTTGATATTTTGGTTAATTACGATGTATTTAATGTTGTTTTCATAGGTGTGTTTATGTATATGAGATTGTGTGCGAGTTTTTTAGTTGTATAATTTATTTATCTGTATGAGTGTGGGTGTGTAAATATTGTTGTATATATCGAGTTTAGTGAGTATGTATATGCGTATATGTGATGGAGTATATGTATCTGTTGTGTGTGTGTGTTTTGCGTGTGTGTGTGTTTGTGTGTGAATGTGTATATGGGTTTGTGTTATTTAGGTTTTGATGTATGTGTTAATTTGTCTGTGTGGGAGGGAGTGGTTTTGGTGTATATTGAGGTTTATAAGTTAGTATAGGTATGTGTATAAGTAGTGGGTCTGTGGTTTACGAGTGTGTATTTGTGTGTGAATGTTTAGGTTAGGGAGATTGCTATATAGGTTTGTTATAGAGTTTAGTAAAGGGAGATTTATCGTTATAATGTTTTTAGGAGTTTTGGTTTATCATGGTTTTTTTAGGGAATTCGTGGTAATTGTCTATTTTCGATGTTGGTTGTTTTATTACATTGTTTCATTCATAATTTTTGAGTGGTGTTCGTTTTGCCACGTGAATAACCGGGAGGTGGACTAGCGTTGTTTGGAATTGTGAATGGAATAGTGTAGTAGTGAGGTAGGCATTGAGAATGGGTTTGGGTTACTGTAAGTTGATTGTTAGTCTTTTTTTACATAAGTTATTTCTATGGTAACGTAATTTTGGTTTGATTTTTTAACGGCTAAGAATTTAATTTCACTTCATAATTTGACACTGAATTGTAAGTATGTATTTTATTTACCTTTATGTCATATTGTTATTTTTGATATTCTGGTTAATTACGATGTATTTAATGTTGTTTTCATAGGAGTGTTATGTATATGAGATTGTGTGCGAGTTTTTTAGTTGTATAATTTATTTATCTGTATGAGTGTGGGTGTGTAAATATTGTTGTATATATTGAGTTTAGTGAGTATGTATATGCGTATATGTGAGGGAGTATATGTATATGTTGTGTTTTGTGTGTTTTGCGTGTGTGTGGTGTTTGTGTGTGAATGTGTATATGGGTTTGTTATTTAGGTTTTGGGATTATGATTTAATTTGTCTGTGTGGGAGGGAGTGGTTTTGGTGTATATGGAGGTTTATAAGTTAGTTTAGGTATGTGTATAAGTCGTGGGTATGTGGTTTACGTGTGTGTTTGTGTGTGAATGTTTAGGTTAGGGGGATTACTATATAGGTTTGTTATAGAGTTTAGCAAAGGGAGATTTTATCGTTATATGTTTTTTAAGAGTTTTGGTTTATCATGGTTTTTTTTTTTTTTAGGGAATTCGTAGTAATTTGTCTATTTTCGATGTTGGTTGTTTTATTATATTGTTTCATTCATAATTTTTGAGTGGTGTTCGTTTTGCCACGTGAATTTTATTTTTAATTCCATTTATTCCATTTCTCCATTCATTAATTTAGAGATGTTCGTTTCCAGAGCGGTTATACTTTTTATATATATGTTAAGTTCCTTGGTAAAGTAATTTTGTTTGGTGTATATGTTGAGGCTTATATGTACTTGTGGGTGTGTGTGAGTGGGGTGGGAGTTTGTATTTGTTATGGGTGTGTGGTTTACGAGTGGTTTGGTGTGTGAATGTATAGGTTAAATGAATTGCTATATAAGTATGTTTTAGTGTTTAGTAAGGGAGGTTTTATCATTTCTGTTTTGTGAGTTTTAGATTATCATGGTAGTTTTATAAATGAATCCATTCATTCATAATTTTTGTGTTTATTTGTCTGTGTGGGGTTGAGTGGGTTTTTGGAGTATATGTTGAGGTTTATATGTATGTATTGGTATGTGTAAGTGGTGTGGGTATTTGTATATGTCGTGTGTGTGTGGTTTACGTGTGTGTATTTGTGTGTGAATGTTTAGGTTAGGGGGATTGCTATATAGGTTTGTTATAGAGTTTAGTAAAGGGAGATTTTATCATTATATGTTTTTATGAATTTTGGTTATCATGGTAGGTTTGATAAGGAATTTGTAGTAATTTGTGTATATTTGCGATGTCTGTTGTTTTATTGCATTGTTTCATTCATAATTTTTAAGTAGTGTTTGTTTTACAAAGTGTATATAATTTTTAATTCCATTTATTCCATTTCTCCGTTCATAGTTTTGAGTGATGTCCGTTTTTCTAGAGCGTGAATGTGGGTTGTATGTGTGTGTGTGTGGGAGTATGAATAAGTATTGTGTTGAAGTATTTAGCTATTTTATTTATTTATAGTTGCCTAGACATTTTTATGTGTATGTATAGGGATATATATATAGGTGTGTGATTTAGTGTATGTAGTTAGATATGGTTATATATAATTAGGTATATGCGTATGGGTGTATATATAGTTTATTATTATATTATTATTTTTTTTTTTGTTTTGTTTTATATTTTATATTTTATATTTTATATTTTATATTTTATATTTAATTGTTGATAGGTTTTTTTAGTTTATATATTGTTTATATATTGTTTATATATGGATTATAGATAGGTTATATATGGATTATATACTTATATTTTTTCATTCATACTTTAATTATTTTAAAATTATTATTTTTATATTTTAAAATATTGATTTTTTAGATTGGAAGTCCACCTGAAGATTGTCGATCAAGACAAGAAACGATTGTAGTGGCGGTTTTTTTTGACTATTTATTAAAATTTTATGTATTATTAAGTCTTTCCTTGTTTTGTTGCAAAATAGTGGTTTTGTCTCGAATAATATTTTATATAATATATATATATATATATATATATGTATCTCTTCTCACTCTCTCTCTCTCTCTCTCAATATTATATATATATATATATATATATATATATATATATATATACAAAATTTAGAGGACTAACCACTAAAAAAATGGACAGCCTATATGCTAGATATAGATGTCAAAATCGCCATTTTCCACGAAGAATGTGTTCTCAAGAAAAAATTCTACCCTTATTTGATTTTGTATATATTTATATATACACACGAAGTGAAATTATCAAAGGGTTCCCGGACTAGATATGTTTAATCAAAAATGGTATTTACCTAAGTTTAAATATCATCTCCTTCGAAATAGTCACCTTGTGCAGCATTACACCGATCTCAGCGTTCCTGCCACTTTTGGAATCCGGCTTCGAAGTTGTTTCACGTAAGCGAGTTGAAGACTTTCTGGATTTCTACAACGGTGTTAAAAAGTGACCTTTCATCTTGGAAAGCATATGGGAAGTCTTCAGGTACTAAATCTGGCGAATAGGGCGAATGCGAAAGCGATACCATGCTGTTTTTCGCGAGAAACTCACAAGTGAAGAATGCTCGGTGACGAGGTGCGTCGTCGTCGTGAAGAATCCAATTCTTTGCAATCCACAGATCCGGTCGCTTTCGCTGAATGTCCTCCCTCAAACACTTCAAATTGTCCCAGTAAAACTCTCGGTTGACGGTCGCGCCCTGTTGGGTGGAGGTGGGGCGAATTCTTGATGCACAATACCGCGGATGTTCTTGATTGAGCAGCGACTCTGTCGTGCCTTGTATATATGTATATACATATATACGTGGAGGCGCAATGGCCCAGTGGTTAGGGCAGCGGACTCGCGGTCGTAGGATCGTGGTTTCGATTCCCAGACCGGGCGTTGTGAGTGTTTATTGAGCGAAAATATCTAAAGCTCCACGAGGCTCCGGCAGGGATGGTGGTGATCCCTGCTGTACTCTTTCACCACAACTTTCTCTCACTCTTACTTCCTGTTTCTGTTGTTCCTGTATTTCAAAGGGCCGGCCTTGTCACTCTCTGTGTCACGCTGAATATCCCCGAGAATTACGTTAAGGGTACACGTGTCTGTGGAGTGCTCAGCCACTTACACGTTAATTTCACGAGCAGGCTGTTCCGTTGATCGGATCAACCGGAATCCTCATCGTCGTAACCGACGGAGTGCTTCCATACATATATACTTATCAAGAGGGAGAGACTTTACAAAGGATTTCAACACAGTATCTCGTGATACACTTAAGGTTGTTCTTAAGAAACATGAATGACCTCGAAGGGTTAATCAACTTGATTACGCCCCTCGCGGAGGAATTCAGACATTTGTAGTACAAGGTTGCAATACCACAAACGGGTTTGCGGTGACAAATGGAGTTAAATAATTACTCCAGCAATGTTCTCCCTGTAACTCGCAGCAATGTTGAATGTTGCCTTCAAAGGAGATGGAGTGAAAATTTACATGGAGACACAGCTTGATGGTGATCTATTCAATATTGCACAGTATAAAGCACAGATACGCACAACAAACATCCTAGTGCGAGGTATATTGTTAGCTGATGATAGTTCGCTGGTTGCTCGCTATGCTGAAGATATGCGGAAACTGGTATATAACTTTGCCAAAGCTGAACAGCAGTTCATCAGAATAACCGAATATCTTTACCAAACTCTGGAGAACCTACCTAACCTTGAAATAGAAGAAAACATTGCTGTTAGACATCAAGAGAAGGCACAAACTTAGATAACGCACGACTGGATTAAGAAATCACATACAGAATGAGCAGAGCTAGTGCTTCATATGGTAGACTACAAGAGAGGCTGTGGGAAAATAAGTATGTTCTATAGGGGTCCAATATAAAATATGCCAGGCTATAGTGCTTTCTTCGCTATTGTATGGAGCTGAAACTTGAGTAGTCTATAAAGCTCAAGTAGACAAATTACACACATATATGATGAGACAGCTAGGATGAAATGATTATCACTCTGTTTCACGAATTCAGAAATTAAGAGATCGTCCGCCATGCTAGTCTGCCTCCTATGAAGGAAATCTGTATAGATAGAAATTTACGTTAGTTGAGAAACGTACACAGGATGGAGAACATCAGACTCCGCAAACAACTATGCAAAGCAAAAAGAAGCCAAGAAATATCTAGAATGAGTTTCAAAGATACTGTAAAAAGGAATATGAAGTGAAAAGGAATATATCATAATAAATGGCGAACTCGAGCGAAAAACTGACCAGTATGGAAAATGCTTATCAAGTCAAGCCAAAGCCGTGAAGTGTCATATTACGATGACTGACTTCAGATTGTGTGTGTATGTATGTTTGTGTGCGTGCGTGCGTGTGTGTTTGTGTTTGTGTATGTTTAAGTTTGTGTGTGTGTGTGCGAGTGTGTGTGCATGTATATATGTATACACACACACACTACATATACACGCTCATATATATATATATATATATATATATGTATACAGTTAAGTGTATATCCGGTCATAGAGTGACCAATGGTTTCGCATCCATAAAGCGCTTAGCTTTATAGACGACTCATCACACTCTAATGGCGAAGGGCATATACCTCTTCAAACTGTGGAGGTAGAATTCCGTTAACGTTAGTTTGCTAGTAAATAATGAATAAACCAAAGAATAATAAACCTTGTAGGTCGGTGAGGACGGGTTATCTCCCTTAGATCAGTTCAGTTAACAGTCCATGTAAGCTAAAATGGCGAACGAGTAATTCTGCACTTAGATTGCTACTAGCTTGTAAGGACATTTTGGGATCTAATCGATGAATGGAGAATCCCATGCTTGCATCAGATAGCGTTTGAAAAATGGGGCAGGGAATACAAATATCATGTCGGGAATTTAATAATTCTAGTTCCAAGGAGTCTTTGAGGATTCTTGCTCGCTCAGCTATGCAAAGCTTGCTGTGTCTGCTCCCGTTGACATAGGATCCCGGCCGTTCTATAACCTTCCACTTAATATTGTATGGGATCTTTTCATCTTTAAGGTGCCACATGTCTAGCCAGGGATGAATCGTATTTGCATCATCTTTCTGAAATCCTAAAGGAGGACCTGTGATTCTACAGGGTCCGCAAGAAGGTAGTTCCGGCTGACCCGATATATTTCCGAACTTGAGTGCTGCTTGTGTTGACATTTCTGTTGTTGTTGCTGCTGCTATTATTGGAGCTGTTATCTGTGCTGTTATTACAGAGCGTGGGTCTGGCGATATCGTTGTGGCAGTAGTCATGGCCGTATTTCTGGTGTTGCTGCTATCTTCTTCTTCTTCTTCCTCTTCTTCTTCTTCTTCTTCTTCTTCTTCTTCTTCTTCTTCTTCTTCTTCTTCTTCTTCTTCTTCTTCTTCTTCTTCTTCTTCTTCTTCTTCTTCTTCTTCTTCTTCTTCCTCCAATCAGGACTCATGCCATTAGTCACAGAGAATAATCTCTAATTCGAGCCGACTCTAAGCTATTAAGAATGCGTGTGGCAACTTGAAGATCAACCCACCACACGCGATAGACTGGCGGTTGCACGGGAGCGAAGGCTACGTTGTTATCCTCATTCCGTAAACGGTGGCTTTTAACGGGCGGAGAGCTGAACTATCCTGGGGTACAGAGGATTCGCAATCTAGACTAGGGTCTGAAAGTTTACCACACCATAGTGGGTTACACCATGGTTCCTCTGCTTTGTGGCAGAAATAGGAAGAAAGAGTGAGAGAAAGTTGTAGTGAAAGAGTACAGCGGGGTTCACCACTACCCCCGCCGGAGCCTCGTAGAGCTTAGGTGTTTTTGCTCAATAAACACTCACAATGCCCAGTCTGGGAATCGAAACCGCGAGTTCGCTGCCCTAACCACTGGGCCATTGCGCCTCCACTGTTGCTGCTGTTTTCGCCGATGGTCATGCTGCTACCGTCGCTGGTAATACTGGGTGTAGGACCGGTAGCTTCGCTGGTGTTAGTGGTGTTGGCGTGGTCGTCATCTCTAACTGTAACACTGGTGTTGGAGTCGTTGGCATCGGTACTGGTGTTTCTGCTGCTGTCACCGCTACTGTTGCCGTCGAAGTCGTTGGATGAGTCGTTGTTGCTATTACTATGGCTACTAGGTCTGGGTACCACCTATTTCTTTACTGCCCACAAGGGGCTAAGCACAGAGAAGACAAACAAGGACAGACAAACGGATTAAGTCGATTATATCGACCCCATTGCGTAACTGGTACTTATTTAATCTTATTTAATCGACCCCGAAAGATGAAAGGCAAAGTCGACCTCGGCGGAATTTGAACGTAGCGGCAGACGAAATACTGCTAAACATTTCGCCCGGCGTGCTAACGTTTCTGCCAGCTCGCCGCCCTTTTCAGTCTCGCATTGTGCCCCCTCCCCACTCACTTAACATCAAGACTTGTTTGTTCAAAAGGCACAACCTTTAGTTGCGCACCCAACATGAAAAGTATATTAACAAATACCTAGAAATAGGAAACTACCTTTTCTTAAACAAACGAAAGCTACATCACAGGAATTTGTATAACAACAACAATTATTATATAACAAATTTTAAGAAAGTCTCTAATATTTTTCTGTTTCACTTCCCGTTCATGTTAGCATGTGTCTTTGCTTTGAAAATGTTAGTCTTTTCAGATTATCACTTAGATTCTTTCTAACATAACCAAGGGAACCAATGATTTGACTTTGAAAACCATTTAACGACTTTAGAGATATTGTGTCAGGGTTTTGGAAACATTTTTGTGTTAAGTTTAGTAAGCTGGAGTAAAGATGGTAGAGATCGAACTTCTGCAACGAAGTAGAGGGTTGAATTACAAATTATCGAAGGAGAGATTCATTTACTGTGATACGGCTGTTAATATCTCACAGCACCTCACATAATTTAGTTGGTCTGAGCCTTTAAAGAGAGATGAGATTAGCGTCTTGTATATAGACTGACGCAATATAGTGACAATGAAGAGGATACGAACTGAAGAGGAACTCAGCTGGTTGACCACCATGCTATCGACTGGAGCATCGATGCTCCCTATGTTATGCGTATTACATGCGTATGTTAATACACATTTTATATCTGTATCTGCGTATTCACCTGTTATATGTGTATCCATATACACATTTACATATATATATATGCAGACCACATGTGTGTGTATGTGTTAGTGTGTGTGTGTATGCTAATGACTCAATAGATCAGAGAAATATTGAACTGTCGACGTATTAAACTAACACCCCGTTGTCAGACGTCTCTGTGCTCTCTCTTTCCCTCTGCCTCTCTCTCTCCCTCTGTCTCTCTCTCCTCCTCTATATATGCTGCGTGTTGGGGTGTGTGGGTGGGGGTGTTTGTCTAGTTATCTCTAACGAAATTAATATTCTATAATTAAACTTTAATGTTCTCAAAAATTAGAAAATCAAATCTATTTGTTCTTAGTTGGACTTTCAAGTGCAAAAATTTTCGCTGGTTCATTCTTGGGTCAGCATTGATTTTTATCAAGGCAAATATGCAAAGACTTTACAAAATCAATATGCTTTATTTTTATTATTTGATATTTAATCATACTCATAAAAACTATGGTATACGCTACATGAGATGCATGAATATATTGTATGCGTGTGTCGGTTCGTATATTTATACGGACACTGTATAGTCCTAGCATATATTCGACAAGATGATTCGATTTCGCGATAAACAGTGTTTACGGACTAGTTTTGCTTGCTATATTTGAGCCAACGTTAAAGCTCAACCTGCTAAAACTAGCAGCTAAATTCCATCAATTTGCTCTCACTATTTCCCCTTAAGGAAATGAAATTCATCGTGGACTATATAATTTTAGATGTGCACAACGACAGGGTGATCAAATCTAGTTGACATCTGATTCTATGTCTACTCAATTGCAGCTGATCCGGGTCTAAACAAGATGCTTTTGTTAATAATATAGAGATAAACTCCGCCCTATATACTGGCTCTCACATACCCTGTCAACATTTCCGCTTAAATTGTGATGAAAATTACATTAAGTAACATTAAATTTTATATTTTCTCCATTTCTCCGTTTTGCAAAATCCTTTGTAGTCATGTATACATAAGTTATTTGGGGATAGGGTATTTTCGTATGAAGGATATTAAACAGTTCTTCTGCAAGTTATACCTATCTTTCCAAAAAGTGCGTAGAATATTTTGAGGTATAGTCTATTAAACTACATAGCACTGCAAAAGAATGGTTTCATCTCGGTAAGTGATGTACCCTATCTATGGGATATTTATCGGACAAATAGGTTTGATTACCTTTGAAATCTAGTATTAGGATGTGTTCGGCTGTACTATAATCTTTAACCTGAACTAAATATAAAATTAAATGCTTCTAGTGTTTTCAAAACTGCTAAATTGTGTGGTTTGAATGGTGTTAAGCGAATAAAAGATAACTCGCCACTTGGTTTGGGCACCAGTCTATGGTAACTAACATTCACATATCTTTTGTTAATGAAATTCTGTTAATGAAATCAACTGAATCAACTGAATAACATAGAACTAAGTTTACTATGGGAGCACAAAAGTGAAACAACTATTTTCAATTTGAATTCTCGTCTCTCAAGCTAAGGACCTTTTCGTTCTTTGCATTGTTTCTGAATAATGAAGAGTTTGCTTTAGTAGTATGGTGAATACTTTTTGAAGAGAGGGAACAAATACTTAAACTGAATGAACTCAAAATCCCAATTCTTATGAGAATTTCAGCTGCACTCTGTGGTAAAACATTGTTATATAAACTTTGTAGAATTGTATATAATTTTTATATAATATATATGCTATTTAATTGTCTTGAATACAACATTTTAATAGTATCATCAGATTTAGCGAAGAGGACTGGTACATAGAGACCAACTTCCTCATTTTCAATCAAGTTACTTCAGGGTCATAAGCAACGATTAATACGATAATGGGAGAACTGATGGTATTATTCATCGCTTAACTTTCTACAAAGTTAACAATTCTTTTGTATTCTGATAATTTAATTCTCATATTTTCCAGTCACTCTGAATATAAAGTATAAATATCTTTTCAATAGCCTATAAATATTTTACAGATTTGAGGAATACTAATTTTGTACATCTGTGTAACACACACTTTCGCAAATGGAATTTTAAGAATTGCTGTTCAACCATTCTGCCTTAATTGCTTACATTTCACAGTAAGGGCTCTCCAATATCTGCATGAGACGTTAGATACCTCGCTGTTATTTAAGATGCTTGGCCTGAGAGTTCATCAAAAACTCTTTGTGTATCGCACACATTTATACTGAAACATTTTTCATGATCGATCTTACTTAATCAATACCCGGCATGACTAAATCGATTATGAGTAAATCAATATACAATGATGTCATGTAAATCCAGTGTTCGGAGCCAAGAGAGAATTGTTATTGATCGCCATATAAGATCAATGTTTCTAAATGCGAAAGTACTAAAATGTACATTTAAAAATATAAAATTTAATTGGAAACGTATAGGTTGTTAAGAAATGTTGATTCGTCGTTTATTTTTGCCTAGTTTTAGTAGAAATTGAATTTATAAGCAGATAAGACAAAATAGGATACTCGGTACATTGAAATTTCTGTCTGGCCCGTAGTTTATCTCATTTTCAATTTCCTTGGATTTCAAATATTGCGAAATGACTACATTCTGAAATATGCTACTTTAATCAATACCAACTGAGCATTATCGTTAGGATTACTTCCCAGAAACAAATATATTCTCTTAATAGAAATACTAACAGGAGAGAATGGCATTATATTTCTGTTTCGTAAAGAAGTCCACTTTGCAGTTATGTGGTCCCCTGTTTGATCAAACTGCGTGGCATATTGAGCACTCGCTTTCAACCGTTGCTTCGGATTTACCCAGGCTTTGTAATTCACGTTGGATGGACGAAAACTGTGTTGAAGCTTGTCGGATGGACTGAAAATGTTTTATGATGTTGAACCCCATTGATCTATTGCCTCGTTTTAACACCATGGCCTGAACATCAGGTGTATTATCGGAGTACATTTTGTAATAAACATGTGTATCAGGCCTCCAGCGTGCTTGTTTTCTTTTTACCAACCGGTCACAAAAGCCCCATGAAAAATTATCGTGAGTGCTGCACTCACAATGTCATAAAACTAACTACGAGTGCAAATATTAATATTTAATATAAAGATGTCGAAATATAGGCTGACTGAAATTTTTTAAAAACCCATTTGATTTGGAAATATAAGAAATATAGATAGAAAATTACTAATGAGCCAAAGTTTTATAAATATATGAAAATTGACGAAAAAATAGGCCTTCCTAAGCAATTGACACACCGTATGCTATTTATTTTAGATGGTTTCTGGCTTTTTGCCTATCTTGGAAACAATATTGCAAACATTCATGGTACAGGAAACCTTGGCCGGTAACGTAGAGAAAACCATAACAATGATAATAATAATAATAATAATAATAATAATAATAATAATAATAATAATAATAATAATAATAATATATTAACAACAACAATAATAATAACAATAATAATAATAATAATAATAATAATAATATTAATAATGGCGTCAAAATATAAAAGAAAACTAATACGGCCTAAATCCCCAAATGGGCTGTAATATCGTTTAATCATTCCAAAACCCTGACATAGATAACAAGAGTGGGTCTTAAAAAACAAAAATGAGAAATATCAGTCGATACCTATTCGAGCAATGTGCGACATAGTTAATTGCTATCATCTTTTTACTCCCGATTAGCGTGAGATTTGACAACCCTAGACAATTAGTTTTATAAAGATGTCTATATTGGAATGTGTCCTGAATTCTGAACACAAATGAGATGTTGCTTAAATTTGTCAAATACTATTGCGTTTCATCAAATATATTACTTTTTGGTTTATGCATGCAAATGTTTGTGTGTGTGTGTGTGTGTTTAAACATACATATAGATGTAATACACGAATTATGTGTGTATTTATATAATATATACACCCTCTCTCTAATTCTCTTTCGTTCTGTGTGTGTGCGTGTGCGCGCGCGCATGTGTGAGTGTGTATGTGCGCGGGCAAACGCGTGTGTGTATATATGAAACACACAAACACATTCTAGATCAATTCATACTTCTGTAATTTCCCAGTGGTAAGATTGGTAATGGTTTTAGTACAGAATTGATATTCAGAGTGTTTTGTTGTACTACTACTACTACTACTACTACTACTACTACTACTACTACTTCTGCCACTGCAGTAGCATTAGTAGTAGCGATTATCATTGCCTTTAATTTAGTGGCAATACTAATACCTGTGCTAGGTGTAATTGTAGACATTCAGTTAAAGTCGTACTGTTGTATGTGTGATGGTAACATTGTTAAATGTAGTAGTTGTAGTGGTGTTTATATTTGCCAATATAACGATGGAGGAAGTTGTAGCAGTAATGGTGATGGTGTGTGTCGCAGGATAAATAGCATGATTTTTATACTCATTGTAGACATCTTTAATACTCTTGATGTGAGAGTGTGAGTGCATGTGTATCTCTTCATATATATATAAGAAATTAAAAAAGGAAAATACACATACTTTACATAGTTTTAATATAATTTTTTAATATATCGACCGGTTTCCCTTTCACTATTTATGATATTATGGTTTACTTATTTGAATATGTATTTTATTCAGAAGAAATTTTGTCCAAGTTGTGTGTGATAATATTTACTAGTAAATGACTTCAACAGTAGAATAATAAGGGGAGACTATTGGTTATCGCTATTATTATTATTATTATTATTATTATTGAGTGAGATAGCATTTCATGCCATCAAAGTGACATTGGGGTAAAATATACGAAGCCCAATATACCCATCATGACTACCCGTCTGATAAGGGTACACCAGGCACATGCATCACAACCATATGTGCGCGACATGGTGATCTCATATCAAGATAAACAGCACATGACCTTGCAGGTGGGGCCCAGTTAGAATTTTTTTCAGGTTGAGTAGCCCATCCAGCTCAAAAGGTCCCTGAATAAGGGTTGTTTAAGGATGTTGAAAGAACCACCCATGTTTCCAGAGGTGAATTATTCAAACCCCAAAGAATCCCTCTCAACACATGGCTACGATGCTCCCCCACTACTTCTGCTCGTGATCAAAGATGCACATATCGTCAGCCACTGAGGGACATGCTCAACTGGTTAAGGTAAAACAACTGACAAGCAAATCTGTGGTATTGAGCAGAATATTTGCTGTAGCCCATTATTATTATTATTATTATTATCATTATTATTATTGTTAAGGGCAAGGGAGATAACTGTTCAGATTTCGGTAGGGGGAGGGAAATATATATGTAAAGACAAAATAGGTTTCGGAAAACTTGTTTAGGAGGGGGTTTATATACAGTGATGTAATCGTGTAGTGAAATATGTAAAAAGATAAAAGTTGGTTATGCGTGCATATTAAGACGTGTTCTGTATTTTTCAATGTAAAAAGAGATTGTGTCTTTGCACTGGTAGAAAGGGAAGACTGTGAAATTTGGTTTGATGTTATCTGCACATTTTTCTATATGTTCACTATATGTTCAAATACAGGAATTTGCCTGTATTGCGGGAAACGGATTTGCTCTTTATGTAGAGTGGTTCTCTTTCTCAAGGTCATACTCGTCTCTCCAGTATTATTGTGTCCACAACACGAGTAGGTTATTACATGAATTAGGTCCTCAGAGGCACAATTGAAACTAGTTTTAATTGTGAACCTCTGTCCTTGTTTGAAAAGGAAATCCGAGCCTTCAAGTAAGTTGAGGCAGGTTCCACAGTTTGGGCGTCCACATTCTTAAACCGTTGGTTTCGTGGTTGTTTTGTAAAGCTTCGCATTTGTTAGTAGTCTCTTTAGCGATTTGTGTTGCTTTTTGTATTTGATGAGTTTGTGTTTTTTCAGGATGTCGTTCATTTTTGGATCTCTAGTTAGTAAAGGAAGATTTTACACAATAGTGCTGAATGCTTCACCGTTTCTGGGGTTGTGTATTGATATAAATAGTAATGTTTTGAGATGAGCCGTGATGTTATGCTTTGTTGTTCTTAGTGTTTTTATGTCTAAATTTTTGGCACGTTTAATTACCTCGTCTATGAGTGAGGGTGGATATTGTCTTTCAGTAAGCGTTGTTTTGAGGTCTTGAAGACGAAGGTCCTGAGTTGTTCTATCAGACACTACCGTGCAAATCTTTTTTGCCAAATTGAAAGGGATATTTATTTTGATGTGCTTCGGGTGGCATGAATTAAAGAGGAGATATTGTTTTGAATCAGTTGGTTTATAATAGATGTCAGTTATGATTTGATTGTTCACTTTTTTTTATCATGATGTCTAAAAATGGGAGCTGTTCTTTGTTATATTCCATTGTGAATTGAATGTTACTATTTATATCATTGAATGTTGATTTGAAATCCAAAAGTTTTTCGATGTTGTTCTTCCAAATTATAAAACAGTCATCCAGGTATCTTTTCTAATTTTCTCTTATGTTTTTCACTATTGAATTGTTTAATAGAAGCTTTTCTCAAAATTATATACATATATTATATATTGTGAAATTTGATTTAGAATTGCTAAATTGAATTTTTCCCTGTAAGTTTGGAATTATTATTATTATTATTATAATTATTATTATTATTATTACACGCGCACACACACACACACACACACACACATATATATATATATATATATATATATATATATATATATATATATATATATCAAAATGAGGGTGAAAAAATTGTATATTAATTTAATAACATCAATTTAACACCAGTGGTTTAGCGCATAAAAAAACTGAGATTCAGTAAATATTATTAATACGCATATGAGAGAGAATCCACTAAAGAGAGTCTCAACCACTAAGAAATGTTCTCAAGAAAAAATTTAGCACACTATGAACGTAAGCGAGCAGGACAAATGAAAAATAACAAAAATATAGATTAACCCCATACAATTGTTTCACTGTTAATATATTATGCAATTTTACTTACACTCATATAAGTGTATATATGCGAAAACATATATATATAGATATAGATAACCTGTGCTATAGACTAGTAAGTGAATACAGACATACAAGCATATCCACATAGATATGCGTACTTCCAAACCCAAGTCAACACATACAATCGCTTCCATATCATTTCATGGGTGACTTGCTCTTATAATTACGCGCACAAATACATACATGTGAACACGTACATGTGCACACGTCCATCCGTACCTGTGAACGAGTAAACATGCATACGTGCACACACCCATCCAAACGTACGTACGCGCATACGGACATAGATACATAGTATCAAGTCATGTCCGAGTATGATGAAGTCTTGGTAAAAGAAAGACGGCGCTTTTCAAAGTTCATCGGCAAGAGAGGACATGACATTACTCCGGGATTGTGATTAGTCATGCCTTTGGCAGACCAACCTTATGCCTTCACAAGCGAGGAATCAATGCAAGATATTTCGCTGCCGGAGATGCGCGTGATACCACGACCGCAGCAGCAACAATGGCCAATTTTTAAAGGACTGTTGTTTGCCAGTGATTCTAGGTGTTCCTCCTTGTAGAATTGATTATAGCAAAGTGCGTACAGAATTGCATTTTAATTTCCAGACTCGAGTTATCCCTCCGGTGTCCCAACATCGATTAAAAACGATATGAAACAGAAAAACTCTCAGGTTCTATGTAAGGTTCGTGTAAAGAGGATTTTCGCATACCAAAGAAAATACTCACAACTTCAAGAAGTATATCTAGATATGTTTGTTTACAGTCTATCATACACACACATGTACGCGCGCGCGCGTATTCCTACATATGCATGCACACACACACACACGTACATACATGCATGCATGCATGCATACATACATACATACATACATACATACATACATACATCATACATACATATATACATACATATACATACCGTATAAACATACCCATTAACACCGGTTCCATGGACAATATTTTCTCGTCCGGTTTAGGGCAACACAGCCATATATATATATATATATATATACATATATATATATATATATATATATATATATATAATATATATATATATATATATATAATATATATATTATTATATATATATATATATATATATATATTATATATATATATATATATATACTTACCTAAACGGAAAATCCAATTAAAGTTCATGTCATGAACTTCTTGATAATGTTGTTCTTTTCTTCTTGCTGTCGACAGTGTTTTTGAAGTATTAGTTTGTCGTTCCTACGATTTATTTTCATTTATTTCATTATTTCTTTAACATTTTTTTATATTTATACCTTTCTTTTTTTTTTTTAAATCCCACATTTTTATTTCTATTTTACTCACTTGAAAAAAGATTTAGTTTTATTCGTTGTTTTTTTTTTTTTTCTGAAACTATACTTAAATAGGTTTATTATGTTTCCCCATCTATTATAAGAAACATTTCATTACCATTTTCTTGGCGTTCTTCATAGTTCGGAATCATAACAACATTGTTTTGCTCAGTCTTTGTTGTGATAAAGAACCATCTATCTTATACTCTACTCGACGGTCAGTCTGACATACTTGATTTTGGAGTCAATCTTCATGCTGACATTATCCTTCATAATATCGATACGAAACTGTTATTAGGTTTATAATATCAGAAACGTATAAACATGGTATATACGCACATATATATATCTCCTATCTCTCTTTTGTGAGGTTCGAATATAAACTTGCCGGATATCTACCTATCTATCTACTGTGATGGACTACTTTCTTTTATCCGTGATATTAGAGTATAAACTTTCAAGATAAATATCTATGAAGAGTTACTGTAAACTCTTGTTTTCTAATTTATTAGCTTAACTATGTATGTATGTATGTGTGTGAGGTTGTGTGTGTGTGCGCTTGCGTGTTTGTAGGTATATTTAACCATATTTATACACATACATAGGCACAGCGTAGTTGTGTGGTAAGAAGCTTGCTTCCCAACTACATGATTCCGGGTTCACTCCCACTGCGTCGCACCTTGGGCAAGTGTCTTCTACTATAGCCTCGGGCCGACCAAAGCCTTGTGAGCGGATTTGGTAGACGGAAACTGAAAGAAGCTCGTCGTGTATAGATAGATAGATAGATAGATAGATAGATAGATAGATAGATAGATAGATAGATAGATAGACAGACAGACAGACAGTAGACAGACAGGCATCCAGGCAGACAGACATATAGATAGATAGATAATAGATAGATAATAGATAGATAGATAGATAGATAGATAGATAGATAGATTAGATAGATAGATAGATAGATAGATAGATAGATAGATAGATAGATAGATAGATAGATAGATAGAGATAGATAGATATATAGATAGATAGATAGATAGATAGATAGATAGATAGATAGATAGATAGATAGATAGATACGAGGGTGAGTCAAAAAGTAATGCTATTTTGTTTAGGACAGGTATAATTATGAACACAGGAATATGTACCATACATCAAAACGAAGCTGGTCCTCTGTGGATCACGTCCCTATTTCGCAACTTATCACCTTCCTCTCAATAGCAATGTCCCACCTTCGAATGAAAGCATGTGTCCCTGCTCCGTAAAATTCTGTTGACTGTTTTTTGAGCCACTTCTTCAATAGAGTTTTCACTTCCTCGTCACTGAACTATCATCGTCACTGGACTATCATCTCTTTGGCCTTATGAAAGAGGGTTTGAGGGACAAACATTGTTCCAGTGACAAGGAAGTGAAAACTGTAGTGAAGAGGTGGCTCAAAGAACAGTCAGCAGAATTTTACGAGGCAGAGATACATGCTTTCATTTGAAGGTGGAACATTGCTACTGAGAGAAACGGTGACTATGTTCAGAAGCAGGGATGTGATCCACAGAGGACCAGCTTCATTTTGATGTATGCTACATGTTCATGTGTTGGCAATTATACCTGACCTAAACAAAATAGCATTATTTTTTTACTCACCTTCGTATATATATATATGTATGAGTGTGTGTGTGTCCGTGTTTGTTCCCGCTCACCACCACCGAAATAACCACGTAACTTAGCGGTCCCGCTAAAGAAGCCGATAGAATAAGTACTAGGCTTACAGAGAATAAGTTCTGGGTCGATTTGTTCGACTAAAGGCGGTGCTCCAGCATGGCCGCAGTCAAATGACTGAAACAAGTAAAAGAATAAAATACATACATATATATATATGTATATATATATATATAGGCAGGGAAAATTTTACCGATGAGTGTGTTAAATTATAAGGCACAAAAAGAAAAATTCTCTCCTCAGACACAACAGAATAAGCTTCAACACACGAACTCACATAAAGAATCTGCAAACCAAATCCTAAAAAACGAATATATAATAATATATATATATATTTAATATATATATTATATATATATATATATATATATATATATATATATATATATATATATATATATAATATATATATATATATTATATATATATATGTATATATATATATATGTATATAAGCAATTCAAAGAAGTTGCACAAAGAAGATCGTCTCAATGCAACATATCAGCTACTGGGAAAGACTGAAAGTATTAAAACTCGTCTCCCTAGAGCGAAGGCGGTGGAGATATGCGGTGATATACATCTGGAAAATTCTGGAAGGTCTTCTCCCAACTTTGGCATCCAGTTACCCCAACCGCAGAACGGGCGCGCACTGCATGGTGCCAAAGATTCCATCATCACCATCAAAATACAGGACCAGATACTGCAACAGCTTGGGTTTCAGAGGACCACAGCTCTTTAACATCCTCCCTAAATGCCTGAGAGACTTGCATGGTGTGGATGTGGGTTTCTTTAAAACTAAACTGGATCTCTTCTCGTCGGAGGTCCCAGATGAACCTACCTCACGACAGGAGACACAGATGCGGGCAGCAGCATCGAACTCCCTTGTTGACCAAGTGCCACGTATCAGAGGTGGATTCACATATTAGTGTAGCTCATTCAACGATGGTGCCCCAGCATTGCCGTGGCCTTTGGGCTAAAACATTAAGGATTTAAGGAGTTAAAGATATATATATATATATATATACATACATATATATATGGTGACGTTGATGATTTAGTCGGCGGCTTCCCGATGCGCATCAGGTTGCGCTAGTTTACATGCTACCAGTAGCGCTAGGGTAACCACACACACCGACACACACACACACCACACACACCACACACACACAAATATGTATATATAATTCTATGAATATATATATATATATATATATATATATATATATATATATTATATATATATATGTGTGTCTTATAACTCTATCTGTATCTTTGCAAACAACGAAAGTGTATGCAATGGTGTCTTAGTGTTCTGAAATGAACTGAGGAATTTCATTCTTCCGCATTGTAATTAGTCTAGAAATACATTTCAACAGATTGTAGAAATATTTCATAATATAATAAATACCACTGCACTCATCGGAGGTCTTAAGGTATTTGCCTTACAAACATGGATGGTTGCTTTGCTCACATTATGAGGATGGCTGCGCACAATCTGTTGATGTGTATGTTTACGAACCCTTTTAGTGAACGCATACAAATATTTCACCACAACCATTGCCGCTGTTTGTGTGTATCGACCGCTAATCTAGTAAATACAAACATGTATTATATGTGTGTATGAATGAGTATGTATACATTTATGTGTGTGTATATGTCTGTGTACGTGTGTCTGTGTGTTCTATGTGTTATATATATATATATATATATATATATATATATATATATATTTCAAATCTAAACTTTAATTATAAGAATATTATATATATTTATATATATTTATATATATATTGTGTGTGTGTGTAGTATGTATGTATATATGTGGTGGTGTGTGTATGTATGTATGTATATAAATACGCTGTCCACTGTGGTCTCCCTACACAAAACAAATTTGAGAATTGAAGCTCCCCAAAGGTCAATCACAAAAAGATAGATGGCATGTCAGACCTTGACTACTGGGGTAGACTAGAGAAGCTGAAATTGTATTCACTCCAACGACGCCGTGAACGCTACATTATCTGTATGATGTGGAAAATATTCCATCAGCACTGTCCGAATGATGTTTGGCATCACCTTCAAAATGCATCCAAGGCTTGGACCACGTGCCATCCGTCCACAACAAAAATCTAAATCGCATCACATAACGACAATACGGCACAACTATATCACCTCAATTGGACCCTCTCTTCAACATTACACTAGGACACGTCAAAAAGAAACTGACCACACAAAATTCAAGAAGTCTTTGGACAAATTCCTTCAAACAGTACCGGACAAACCACCCACACCCGATATGTCTCCGCAAACAATAACTCTCTGCTCGAATGGCCTTGGTGCCCAAATCCTGAACTGAAAGACTTCGCCAGGTGGTGCTATTAAGTTAGACATGGCCTGGGCCAATACTGGCCAAAAACCTTTCTAAGTTATTCTAAGTTATATACATATATATGTATATATATATATTTGTATATATATGTATATGTATATATGTTTGTATATATATATATATATATATTAATATATTATACATACATATATACATATACAATATGTATGTGTATATTATAATAATATATATATATATATTATATATATATATATATATATATATATACATATATACATATATATGCATACGCATCATAAACATATACGTGTATATATATATGCATATGGGAGATGGATGTATGCTTGCATCTATGTGTGCGTGTATATGTTCGTATGTATCCACGTAAATGTGCGCGTGTGTTTGTACACGTACGTGTATGTCTTTGTACGCATAGGCATTGTGTAAGTCTGTATGTGGTGTGTGTGTGTGTGTGTGTGTGTGCGTGTGTGTGTGTGTGTGTGTTTGCGTGTGCGTGTGCTCTCGCATGTGCGCTCACATGTCCGTGTTTCTAGAACTCGTTGATCCGACAATTTAAAGCGTGCAAGCGTTAACAAAGTCTACCTCGGGTCATTACAACAGTAGGAAAGGACAGATGAGGGAGATTATAAATCAGTGACGTTTGTGTACCAGTTTGCACATAACTGCAAGTGCAAGCGTGCACACACACACACACATATACACACATACTTACATCTACATATACACATACATAAACACTTTCATAGACATCATGCACATGTGTGTGCATATTTTATATATGCGTTCGTTTGTGTGTACATGTGTTTAATGAAACCTAAACACAATCAAGTGGATATGATTAAATTAAACACATCAGAAATTCTCTACACAAAGACGACATAAGTTTGAATGGTTCAAGTTGAATATATTTACATATATATATATATATATATATATATATATATATATATATATATATATATATATATATAATATATATATGTATATATATATATCTTGAGTAAATATGAAAGAAATGGGTTTCTGCAAGAAGCTCGCGAAATTTCAACTGTTCTAAATAATGATACAGATAACTCCTACCAAATGTGTTGAGTACCATTTTTTTTACGTTTGTTCACTTAGATATATATATTTATTTATTTATATATATATATATGTATATAAAGTTAATCCAAACAAGAAAGCACAAAAAAAACACAACAACGCGAGGACGTGGAACAAATATAGTATTATTGGACGGAAAGAAGGAGGGTTCAACGTTTCGAGCGGAGCTCTTCGTCGGAAACATAGGAGAAGGAAAGATCCAGAGAAGGGAAGACAGAGGAAAAAAATCGCCAACGGTACATACGAGGTCACATCCAAACATAAAAAAACAAAGAGAAAACACAACAACGCGAGAACATGGAAGAAGTATAGTGTTATTGGACGCTCAGGAAAGGAAGGAGAGAAGGAGGATTTAACGTTTCGAGCGGAGCTCTTCGTTAGAAAACTAGGAAAAGGAAAGATCCAAGGAAGGGAAGACAGAGGGAAAAAATCGCCAACGATACACACGCGGTCACATATCCCTGATAGAAATGTCAACAAGCAAATTTTAACCGGCATTTATAATAAACCAACGGACTCGAAGCAATGTCTTCTGTTTATCTCATGCCACCTGAAACACATCAAAAAGATTTCTCCATTTGATTTAGTGAAAAGGATTTGCACAATACTCTCTGATGGAAATACTCGGAACATCCGTCTTCAAGACCTCAGAAAAACACTAACTGAGAGACACTATCCACCCTCATTTATAGATTATGGAAGTAAATGTGCCAAAAATATAGGCATTAAAACATTAAGGAAAACAAAACAAAACACCACACCTTATCTCAAAATACTATCGTATATATCGACTCACACCGTAGAAACAATGAGGCATAAAACACCATTGTACAAAATTTACCAATGCTCACTAGGTATCCAAACTGAAATACATTTTTAAAACATAAATTCATCAAGTGTAAAAAGCAACCCAAATCGCTAAAAAGTCTACTGATAAATACAATGCTATACACAACCACTATGAAACCATGAACTGATAAATGCAATGCTATACACAACCACCATGAAACCATGAACTGTGGACGTTCAAATTGTGGAACATGCTCCAACCTACTGGAAGGCTCTGAACAACGAGAGAGATTCACAATTAAGACCAACTTCACTTGTGCTTCCGATAATTTAATCTATGTTATAACTTTTTCAAGTTGTGGACACAACTATTTGGGACAGACAAGTATGTCACTTGAATAGAGAACCACACTACATAAGAAACAGATGTTTCCCAAAGTTTAACCAGATATCTTTGAGTGAACACATAGAGAGATGTGCACAGAATCTCAACCAAATTTCAGTTTTCCCCATCTACCAGGGCAAAGAAACAATTTCTGTACAAGAATGTTTAAATGACGAAAATTCATTCATCGAAAAATACAGAACACGCCTAAATATGAACGCAAAAACCAACTTTGCTCTCAGTATATATGTTAATTCATGACCACATATCCATCACTGTACATATTTCATCTCTACTTTAGCTCATGAGTTTTTGTATGTTTATTTGTCTCACCTAAAACATTAGCAGTTACCTCCACTGTCCTGAATAATGACTATCAACAATATAAACTTTCTATATGCTTTCGGTGCAAATGAATTTTTATACGGCGCCGTATTTTGCAATCCTGTAAATGATAATAGTATTTTTATATAAGCATAAAGCTTATGGTGATGACCGTGCAATGACTAAGGAAAATAGCCTAATAAAGGGGCATATAAACCATTCGCACCGAAAGCATACAGAAAGTTTGTCTACATAGAACAAATACTAATTACTATAGTTCTTAAATTTGAGAGAAATAGGGAGGCTAATTCGCTGCTGTAAAGGTAACACAGTCGCGTTAAGAAAGGGATGTGGATTCGAGTCCCACGTGGATAGAAAGCCTTCTTTTTTCTGTTGAGTGCTTATATGCTCCTTTATTAGACTATTTTCTTTAGTCATTTTACGGTGATCGCCATAAGCTTTAAGCTTTATAAAAATACCATTATTATTATTTACAGGATTGTAAAATACGGCGCCATACAAAAAAATTCATACTGGCGGCGTATGTATATTTATATATATATATATATATATATATAAAATTCCAAATTAAAATATTTAAATTAAAGTTAAGAAAAAATTATTTAAATTAATAATTTAAACTTATAAATTTTAAATAAATATATATATATGTATATATTTAAAATTTATAAGTTTAAATTATTAATTTAAATAATTTTTTAAATCTTAACTTTAATTTAAATATTTTAATTTTAAATTTTATATTTTATATTTTTTATACATTTTATTAATTAATTTTATTTCTATGTATTGGCTTATGATTTTCACGGTTTGATTTGCCTAATAGTGGTTTTATCTCTAATTCAATACAATATATATTTATACTATAAAATTAGATTTAATCCTAAATCTAATTTTTCCCTGTAAGTTTGGATTTACTCCCTAATATTATTATTATTATTATTATATACATACACCAACCCCATACATACGCACGTCCACACCAATCCTACGCACTAATACTCTCTCATCACACACACACACACACACACACACACCCTTATACATACTAATACATACACCAACCCTATACATACACACGTCCAGACCCCTCCTACGCACTATTAGCTGGTCCTTCAACCATATTATCAACCCTATTATCTCCCCTTATTTCGCTCTCGCGTCTCATGTTTGATCTTTGACCTCTGGCCGAAATCAGATCGCCATGTTAATTCGTTAGCTACTGCACGCATTTTTTTTCTCTCCTTCTTTCTGTGTTTTTTTTCTCTCTGTGTATCTTTCTGTTGAAGAGCGTAGGCTCGAAACGTTAAAGACTTGTTTTATTTATATTTCCTGAGCGCCATACTAATACAATTGTTCGTTTGTTTTCCACCTGCCTTCGTCTTTTGTCTATTTTCATAAAGCTTCCCGTTATATATATATATATAATATAATATAATATAATATAATATAAATGATATATAAATATGCCTATATACATACCTATATTGTATATATACATGCATATATGGGTACAGAACAGTGAGAACAAAACAGTAAAAACAATAAAAAAGTAAAAACATTAAAAGACAGAACAAGGAGAACAAAACAGTAAAAACAAACGGTGAGGGCTGTTAAGCCAAGACGATGGAAAAATTATTCTGAACGGTTAAGGAGACAGCTTATGAAGAGACAGGGTATGCCCGTTTAGCCTAAGTGAAGGTAGTATTCGGAATGATGGCTTCCCTCTCATCCCGTGTCAGCGACGAGAGAATCGAGGATGAGGAGTGAGAGAGAGGGAACGGTGAAGGGGAGAGGAGAAGAATAGAGAAGGGTGGGTGATAAAGCGGGAAGAATTGTTTCAAAGAAGTCGCGTCTTGTCCTTACCTTCGAATATAAAGTGAATCCAAACAAACAAGAAAAAGCAATAATGCGAGGACGTGGTACAATTACTGTATTATCAGACGCTCAGGGAAGGCAGGAAAGAGGATTTAAAGTTTCGAGCCAATATCTTCTTCAGAAATAGAGGAAAGTCCAAAGGAAGGGACTACGGAGGAAGAAAATCGCCAATGAGACACATGAGGTTGTATGTATGTATGTATGTATGTATGTATGTATGTATGTATGTATGTATGTGTGTGTGTGTTTCCCCGCCACAGCTTACGAACCGGTACAGGTGTGTTATGCTTACTGTAACATAGCGATTCTGCAAAAGAAGTCATTAAAATGAGTACAGGGCCTTAAAAATAAGTCCTGGAGTCGATTCGTTCGACTAAAACCCTTCAAGGCGAAGCTTCCAGTATAGCTGCCGTGAAATGACTGAGTCAAGTAAAAGATATGTGTGTGGGGGCTGGAAAGAAGTGCATGTATGTGTGCATGCATGTATGATGTATGGTGTATGCGGAAAGAATTATATCCCACGTAGGAATATAGGAGTTTGTTTGGGGGATTGAAAATGCATCTGAGTCTTAAAATCTGTGATCGCTTTTAGATTTTGTAAGAAATTTATTACCATTCCAAACAGGTTACGACAATTTGTTGTTGGTTTTTTGTTCGTTGTTCAATGGTACATAAAAATAAAGTCAAAATTGTGGAGACATTGAATGTACAGGGGAAAACGCGGAAAAACATGCTTAAATGATCGAATACTTAAAGGAGGTGTTTGGAGTTTGTGCTTCGAATCGAGAAGGCGTTACTTAAACTTTTGACTTTTATCTCTTGATTTTCGTGAATGAATTCAGTTTTCTCATTTTAGTGTGTTGTTATAGGTACTTAGTG
Organism: Octopus sinensis; assembly: GCF_006345805.1. Taxonomy (NCBI): domain Eukaryota; kingdom Metazoa; phylum Mollusca; class Cephalopoda; order Octopoda; family Octopodidae; genus Octopus; species Octopus sinensis. The sequence continues at coordinate 129,247,675 of NC_042998.1, read as the reverse complement.
GTGATTTATATTTGTTAATGATTATATTTTCTATATTTAATTGGAACTGGGTTGTAGTGTTTCCACAGCATTGATAGAGAGGGAAAATGTTGTATTCTGAACTTTTGTTCGCTGGGCACAAATTTAAGTGTTTACTAATGGAATTCTCCTAGCTATGGAGTCCCAAGTTTGTTACCTGTGTATCGTCATTCTGTCCCTCAAAGTGAAGCTCGTTTGGGCATTTGATCTTTTAGCTATATTTCTCCGAATTTGTCCCCGTACATTCAATCCTTCTTAAACCATTTTTTAAATATTTAATTACCATTGAAAAACAAAAACATTGTCGAAAAGGGTTTCGTATTTTTATAAACCTATTAAAATACTTATAAGCGACTGCATGTTTTCAGATTAAGGAACATTTTCAACCCCCACAACAAACTCCTATATTCCTTCCTGCGTGGGAACACAATTCTTTTCTCCATACACACATAAAATGTGTGCGTGTGTGTGTGTGTGTGTTTGTGTGTGTGTGCATGCGTGCGTGCGAGCGTGCGTGCGAGTGTGCATGCGAGCGTGCGTGCGAGCGTGTGTGTCCCTTGGAGTAAGTCATATGCACTCCTTTAAATGTTCTTGAGCGAAACATTTCATTTCACGTTGTTCCATTCCACTTACCCAGCAAGAATGAGTAACCCTACGACTGATCGGCGTCCTATCCAGAATAGACGGGTAGCATACATACTCCTCAGAACCTGGGAAGCCGGACATATGGGTCAATATGATTCGGGGGGGAACTTTATCTTTTAACATGTATTTAAAAGTTTTCGGAACAATATGTAAAGAAAGATTTTCTTGCTTACCACTACATGGTTCCGGGTTCAGTCCCACTACGTGGCACCTTGGACAAGTGTCTTCTGCTATAGCCTCGGGTCGAAATGCCTTGTGAGTGGATTTGGTAGACGGAAACTGAAAGAAGCCCGTCGTATATATGTATATGTATATATATATGTGTGTGTGTTTGTGTGTCTGTATTTGTCCCACCAACATCGCTTGACAACCGATGCTGGTGTGTTTGCGTCCCCGTAACTTAGTGGTTCGGCAAAAGGGACCGATAGAATAACTACTAGGCTTACAAAGAATAAGTCCTGGGATCAATTTGCTCGACTAAAGATGGTCCTCCAGCAGAGCCGCAGTCAAATAACTGAAACAAGTAAAAGAGTAAAGACAGTATTGAAAAATAGTTTTAAAAAAAGGAAAAGAAAACAGAATTTCACAAACTTTCACCAACCTAGGCTAAAGTGAAATGCTAGCCAACACGCTGAAACCAGCAATTCACACCGAGGTCTATTGTCTACTGTTGTTACGACAATGCACGCCCACTTACAGCTGCATGCCGTTGAAAGTAATGAAATATTAGATTTCGAGTTGCTGAGACACCTTGCATACAATCCAGGAGCATTTTCAACTCCGAAAACAAACTCTCGTATATATGTGTGTCTGCGTTTCTGAGTGTGTATATGTGTATGTGTGTGCGCTTGTGCACGTATGTGTATGCATGCAGGTATGTATGTATGTATGTATGTTGTATGTATGTATGTATGTATGTAGTATGTATGTATGTATGTATGTATGTATGTAAAAATAACGCATTTCGCCCGAAATTCATGCAGATGTGTATACAGAATTTGTTAGCGGGAGTGGACGGAAGGAAAAAATCTGCAAATTTAAAGAAAATATCACACACGCTTTAACTGTTCTTTTGAGACACAAGGAATCTAATTTTAACAATAGAAATGCTAGAAGCATTCCCGCTAATGTCCACTTATATCGCTGCTCAACTGATGCTGCCTTGCGCCACTTCTCCATGCTTATTCAGCAGCCTCCAACGTTATAATCGCTGACATGTTTATTTAGTATCTTTTATCAATAGTTTCTGTTTCGTTCAACGTGCCTTGCACTGGGAACATCATTGCCACACGAATTCGATAAAATCTTCCATTCATATCAGAATCGAAGTGAAAATGTAACAATGAGCAATTTTTCTGTCTTGCAAGTTTCGTGTTAAGATTAGGAAATTGTGATTTATTACATAAGCTTAACATATTAGGTTAGTAGTATGAGGAATAGGAAAATTACATGGTAGAACATTCATGCCTTTGTAAAGGATGTTAGCGATCTAAATGGAACGAATTGGCAGTAAATTGGATTCGAAATGGAATTTCAGTCATAGATCGCAGGAAAATTACTTTTAATATTCTGTGTTCTCAAATGACGATCAGTCTTTACTTAATTCAACACGGTATTATAACTTGATTTTTAAAATGCATATAAGCACAGAAGTTGTCTTGTTTATTACAATGGAATATCACAGTTACCAGTCATACAGTACCGAGCAAAAGTCTCTGGGAACTTTGAACTATTGTAAATTTCTACTAATTGCCCACTTATAAGTGGATGTTTAGCATTGTGTTTTTTACAGATGAATCATTGGCCCTGTTGGAGTCATTTCCATATTTAATCATTATATTTTGTAGTAGGAGTTCTGAATGAGCGGGGAAGACGCGAGACGATCACCAAAAATCGCCGTGCAAAAGTTTTCGGACACCTCACATAAACCAATCAAGGTACAGTGTTTTAAAACAGAAAAATGTCTATAATGAAAATTTATTACATATGCATGTCAAGAAGTTGCTGTACATTGTTAATATTTCGTGTAGCCTCCCTTAGCTTGAATAATTGCTTCAATGAGCCTGGGAAGAGGTGCGTACAAATCCTTCACCATTTTCACAGGTATGAGATGCCGTTCTCTGTAGCTGAGCTCCCACAACTCTTCAAGATTGCGTGGATTCTTCTGACGACCTGTTCCCTTTAGTTCTGTCCACGTTTGCTCGATGACATTTAAGTCAGAGCTCTGAGCTGACCAATCTTCTAATACGATAGCACCTTCATCAGCCAGACTCTGTTGTGTTGCACGCGACCTGTGGCATGGAGCTCCGTCATGATGAAAAATCGCACCTTCATCCAAGTCTGGTATCAAATTGTCCTTTAGCAACTGGACGTTTTTGGCATTATTCAAGTTACCGTCAATTTTAACCAAGATTTTTGAACCATCACATTTTATGTATCCTCAAAGCATCAGACTCTTATCCACCAACTTCACTGTTTTCGTCGCCAAGCTCTGAAACTTCATCTGCATTATAATTTATTTCTTTATTGCCCACAGGGTCTAAACATAGAGAGGAAAAACAAGGAGAGTCAAAGGGATTAAGTCGATTATATCGACCCCAGTGCGTAACTGGTACTTATTTAATCGACCCCAAAAGGACGAAAGGCAAAGTCGACCTCTCGGGAATTTGAACTCAGAACGTAGCGGCACACGAAATACCTCTTAGCACTTCGCCCGGCGTGCTAACGATTCTGCCAGTTCGCCGCCTTTGATCTGCATTATAATGTTACTTTCATTATTTAGACCGCGATCAGATACAGCGCATATAAGTAGTTGTTTGAAGGACTCTGATCCATGGATTTATTCTAGATTGTGAATGCCTTCTAGTCACATTAATCATCAGACTGTGCTAACATTCAGTGACTTATATAAAGTTAAGTGTTATTGTTGTGCTATAGCCTCAAGTTATCTATCAATAGAAAACTAGGCTCAATGGCATTACGGCCAGGACTGTATCGTCTTTTTTCCCAAGCCTAATCACCCAATGTACATTCAGTTCAATGTTTTAGTTCGATCATTTAGTTTCTTTTGATTTGGGGTTGTTTCTTTTTTTTGTTTATGTTGTTTGCGGGTTTTCCTTTATGCTGGAAAATTTGGCGTCGACCACAGCAAATGTCGGCAAGATAGACTCAACTGTAAGGCAACAGCTACTGTTTTTTTTGCACTTATCATTGGTGGTTCACATTCTAAGACAGTGTTATTAGATATTTATGGCACTACTATGTCTATGTGACTTAAGGATGAAAAGTACACAATAGTTTTGTTGGGAGTGAAGTTGTGTGTCGATGCTTAGCGCTGGTTTTGTCTGAAGGGGACAGAACAATGAGGATTTGACCTTGTGCAACAACAAATTGTGTCTCTTGGATTTTTAAACGGATGGCCTTTTAGGTTAAAGAATTAAACTTTGTGAGTAGTCTCTGTATTTTGCAATTATAACTAATGCACCGTTAAATTTTGTTGCTCGTTGTAAAAATTGTGGAGAGATTGGAACCCAAATAGGCCTGATGTAATTCGTAGAGGATCAAAAGCATTCATTTCACAGGAATGATGTTTTTATTGACAAAGTGTGCTTTTGAGAATTTTACTTTTGATGATTATAAATTTTAACCATGTGAAGAGCTTAAGGGCATAATATTTGTGTACGTTATATGAGTTCCTCTTATCGTGTCCTTCTCTGTGAACTCTAGATCAGCCCTTAGAGGAGACACATAATCATATTTAAAACTTTGTCTTTTTACGACCATATCAAATGTCCTCTTTCTTTTTCAAGGTAGTAGGATGATCTAAAGAAACATTTACCTTTAATTCGTAGCAGATCAAGCGACTGCATAAAAGCTTCTTGTAGTCTCGATGTCAATGTTGTTGATATGATGGCCGCCTTTACAAGGCGGCGAGCTAGTAGAATCGTTGATAGGCCAGGCGAAATGCTTAGCGGTATTTCGTCTGTCTTTACAGAATTTTCTGAGTTCAAATTCCGCCAAGGTCGACTTTGTCTTTCATCCTTTCGAGGTCGATGAATTAAATATCAGTTGCGTACTGGGGTCGATCTAACTGACTGGCCTCTTCCCAACAAATTTAAAGTCTTATGCCTATAGTAGAAAGGATATGATGGCCGCTTTTAACTTTTATTGTAATAAATTCTGACCTTGTACCAAAACTTCAAAGGGGTGTTCAAAAAATGTTTAATAAATGTGTGTTATTGTGGTGTGAGTGGTAGTATGGAGCGTCTACAGCATTTTAAGTGGTCTAGTAATCGTTATAATTGTCGATGCGAATAATTACATTCCATAACTTTTTTCTAACTGTTTTGTGCTCTATCTGGACTACAAACGATTGCGTATTTTCCACATTTTCTTTCATTTATATTCTTTACTCTCTATATAATCTTAGTTGCTTTATGGTGAGTTTTATCTCTATTGACTGTAATTTGGCAGTTTTGAAACGGTCTCTAATAGTTATCTACGATGTGGCATCAAAAAGTCCCAGAACGAGTTATGTTTAATAAAAAAATAACTTATTTACCTAAATTTTAATACAATTTCATTCGAAATGGTCACCTTGTACAGCAATACACCACTTATGGAATCCGGCCTGGAACTCGTTTACCGTAAGCGAGTCGAGAATCTTATGCGTTTCGCTTTGGGTCGCGACAACGGTATTAAAATGGTGACTTTTGAGCTGCCTTTTCATCTTGAGGAAGACTGTAGGTTCTAAATCTGGCGAATAGGGCGGGTACAGAAGCGATACCATGTTGCGAATAGGGCGGGTACAGAAGCGATACCATGTTGCGGGTACAGAAGCGATACCATGAAGAATACAATTCTTCGCGCCCCACAGACCCGGTCACTTTCATCGAATGTCCTCCCTCAAACACTTGAAAACGTGGTAGTAAACTCTCGATTGACGGTCTGGTCCTGGGAGACGAACTCTCAATGAACAATACCACATTTCCGAGGATGACGCTCTTGACAGGTCTTCCAGATCACTCATTGCCCTCCAGGGACGTTCTTTTGCTTCTGGAGCGCCCGTGCCACTCGAAGTGTTGCGTACGACTCATTTCCCTGTTGCCGTAAGCTTGCCAAAGCTTGTTCAATGTCTATGTGGCAGATGTTCCAAGTTTAACACAAAATTTTGCGTTGATTCTGTGTTCCAACTTCTTGTCCATGACAAACTCGCAAACTAAAGCATACACGTGATCACAAAATCACAAATTTCTCAACTTGCGGAATAAAAACAGCGATGTCACTCGGCACACTGCATCCTAAAGGTCACTGCTAACTCTCATTGCACACGCAACCGTGTACTGCCATCTGTTGACACGCTACAGAACTAGTCCGGGAACGTTTAGATAGCACCTCGTACTTAGCTACGTCAGTTGTGTAATCGGGAATATATTACTTTTATATTACTACGTGACATATGTTCATATATGTGTTGTGAAACTTGTGCAATAATTCGGGGGAATGCATTGTTACTCCTGTTTCTATGATTATGATTATATGATTTTCTCTCTGTCTATTATCTATCATCCATCCACCTGATTTCCTACGATAGTACGACTCTGTATTACTAGTATTTTTAGCGAAAATATTTAAAAACAACCGTGATTCTTTCATTCAATATTAAGATTAATATTTTGACGGAAAAGAACTTTGTATCATCTTCTAATCTCTACATATAATCGGAGATCAATCGAATGTACATATTTCTTACGACAATTTCTTTGTAGACTCTCACTTTCTCACAAATATGTTTGAGCATATTCGGGTATGTATGTGTGTATGCATATATAGATATAGATATATATATATTATATAATATATATATATATATATATATATATATTACATATTTTTTTACAGCAAATCAAGGAATGGCCATAATAGGCCATCACCCACTAGAAATAACAGCCAAAGCTTCAACCGCAAACAACATTAATCCGCAAACCAGGAGAAAATTAAAAAAACATTTGCTGGTGGCAAAAAAATTCTACGAAATTTTTTGCCACCCTATATTGATTAATTATATATATATATATATATATATATATATATATATATATATACATATATACATATACATATACATTACATATACAAACATATATACATATATGTATGTATATATACATGTGTGTGTGCGGCGCGCACGTGTATGCATGTATGTGTGTGCGTGTATATATATTCATGCTTATGTACACACGCATACTTACATACAGCCATATACAAGCACACGCACACGTGTATGTGTGTGTGACAATCACTGTAAATGAAACTGTAGTTTAGATTTAAGCAAACTATACACTCCACATCATACATTGAATATTCTTTTCACCACACTTGTCAAAAAGAGAAACGTTTGGGATTATAATATATATATATATATATATATATATATTATATATATATTAATATAGATATAGATATAGATATACATATACATATATATATAATATATATTATATATATAATATATATATATGTATGTATATGTTATATATATATATATCTGTGTATACTTATGTATATATATTATGTATAATGTATGTATGTATGTACATATATCATGTATATCAACATGTGTATGCGTATATAAATATACAAACGCAAAATTAAATACGCATAATCATATCATGCCTACATATGTATACGTGTGTGTGTGTGTGTGTGTGTGTGTGTGTGTGTGGTGTGTGTATGCGAGTGTGTTCGTTTGTATTTTATCAGTGTTGTCATTGATGTTTTTTTATAATCCAATTAGTGATGAGGTGATATACATTTTTTCATCATGCTGATTATTTCTCTTCATTATTTTTGTCTCAAATCAAACGTTTTCTTTTTTCTTTCTGTCTTTTTTATTATTTATATTCATGTGTGTATTTCTTTTCCGCTGTTGCTCCACCGAATCTCTTATGACAATCAGTATACAATTAGTGTAAAAGTATCTCATTAATTCTTCGCATACAAAATATATGACAATGATAATGTCGTACTCCATTCATAGATTTGCGTTTCTCTGCGTCATTAAAGTAAGCCAAGAGGAGCAGCGATGTTTCGGAATTACTGATCAACTAACAAAAGGGATTTACATTATGGCGACGACCACAACCACGTCGACGATGATCTTTCTTGAATTGCTAATTAAACCAAACATTGAGTCGTTGTATTTAGACATTGGTATTTGGCTACAACCATTGGCATATGGCCACAATATTTTGAGAATGAACCCAATTTATGAATGAATAAAGATTTGTGAAATTTATAGAGAAATATGAAACTATGATCTCGATGAATAAATCTAAATACTGCAAACCATTTAGCCCTGCATGTTTCATTTCTGGAACTCTAACTTCTGTACGGGAATAGTCTGGCACCAAATTATTAACTTATATACTATTTACACATATTCTTTAATGAAAACAAATTTTGGTAAACAGTTCTAACTTTAAACACTCTTCGTTACATATTAAAGTTTCGACAGCATTAAGAATTACCAGTTTAAAGTGCTCATAAAAAACAAAAACAAGATTACAAGTTAGTCTGATTCTAAAAGTTTATACGAGACGAATTAAAAGATTAATATTCTGTACAATATCTATGAGTGTGAGAAATGTAACTTCAGATATCACAAAAAGCTAACTTAGTCACCTTAATTACTATATAATGCTTAAGCAGATATTTAATATTTTGATGTTTCTACAAGGGTGATTTCCCTTGGGAGATTGGTCGCCAGTAATGATACAAGAGATCAAATGAAACAGAGTTATAAAACATTGTTATAAAACAATGGTGTAAACTAAAAGTGTCGTTTTTTTCTGTACTGTTTTACATTATGTCGCAGCACGCCAAAGGAAAAGTACAGAAAATAATTTTACATTTGATATAGTTATATGACTTATCATTTAAAACAATGACGGCAAATACTGGGTAATATGCTTAAATTTCTTTCGGGAATTTCTCTTAAAGTTGTACTGGCATGACCTCCTCCACCTCATTAATTTGCCTCACTGTACAGTTTGTCAGTATATGTAACACATAAGCAAAGCCCGTGTATTTTGTCAAGATTTATATTAGCAATGTATTTATTGGCATGCTATTCAGTGCTTTTAACCCTATGCATCTTAAAGCAGTTACTAAGCTTCTAAGTAACGCAGCCATATTATTTCAAAAATAAAGGATGATTACGTTTGAAATAATCTGCACAGAAAGAATTCAAACTTATTGTAAAAATTACAATTTTT
>NC_042998.1:129218736-129233736 GCF_006345805.1 Octopus sinensis | reverse complement strand
TGTGAACTAAAACAACCATTGGTTTCGTGTTAGAGAAAAGTAGGAAAATATCCTAGTGTCTTAACAACTTTTCAGGCCAATCACGTTTCTCAACATGATTGACTTGCAAAAATGTTAAGACAGTAGGATATTTTCCAAATTTTCCTAACGTGAAACCAATGGTAGCCCTAATACGTAAATAAAGAATATATCCATATACCCATATATATATATATATATATATACACAATGTGGTTATGATAATGTTGTTGACCTATGTTTGTGACTGTTCCTCTCCTAAATTTGACGATACATATTTCCGACTACGACATCTACTAATACTACTACTCATACGACTACCGCTACAGCTACTAAGTACTGCTCTCTCAGTTGCTACCACCCTATTGTAACTTGTCTTTACCTTTTCTACTTAAACATCCAAATCTTTCCCCGCTCTCCCCTTGCAATAACCATTTTCCAAGTGCTCCGTTTGTTAGTTCCACCAATGGCTCTGATAAGGTAGCATTAATTTTTTTAGGTCTTTCAATTTACCTCACTTGGTCAATAGACTAATTGAATAAACTTATTTATAATGACTACTGGAAAGAGTTGTAAGCCGAATTTGCTATATTAAAGGAATTACAGTAATCCTTCACCATATTTCGGTTCACCTATCGCGGGGGTTTTGCAACGTAACACCTGCGATATTCGATGGATTACTGTATATGTAATGACCCTTATTTTCACTGGTCCCTTATATATATACATATATATGTGTGTGTGTGGAGGCGCAATGGCCCAGTGGTTAGGGTTGCGGACTCGCAGTTGCAGGATCGCGGTTTCGATTCCCAGACCGGGCGTTGCGAGTATTTATTGAGCGAAAGCACTTAAAGCTCCACGCGGCTCCGTCAGGGTTTGGTGGCGATCCCTGCTGTACTCTTTCGCCACAACTTTCTCTCACTCTTTCTTCTGTTGGCCTGCTCGCTTAGCCAGCGAGGTGGCGTCATTTGAAGGCTAAAACAATGCGAAGCGCATTGTGACCAGCGATGTGTAGCGACATCTGATAGCCTGGTCGGTCACGGTGATATATATATATATATATATATATATTATATATATATATATATATATATATATATATATATATATCTGTGTATGTATGTATGTATATACGTCGTTGCGATGCGTTTTTGAGCAAAGTACTATTAATTTCACATTTTGAGCAAAGTACTTCATTTCACATAATGAAGTATTGCATTTAGAATAGGGAGACGGTCATTTGATCTCCCTTACTAATATTCACAGACTATATTCGAATTTGTCCCATCGAAGAAATTGTTATAAATATACGCTAATACTCGATGGTAAATACATTGAAAGAAATAGTATTTTATTAACTGAGCCATAAAAGCCGGATGCAAAAATTTAGAAAATGTACATAGATTTGTAGATGAAATAGTTGCACTTGTGAACAAAGTGTATATATGTAAATGATCGATGTGTGAATATGTAAAAATTTAAGTATACTATTTAGTTGTTGTTTTTTCTTGTCTGCAAAATTCTACTTATAAACTCGTGTGTTGAAAGGGATTTTGGTGTATCTCAGGAGTTTTGCCTGAGCTCTAAAGCTGACCTGAAGTAGAGAGAACACGTCATTGAAGATGTTGCGAATAACGACGAAAGGATTGACAGACATATTTGATTGGTTGTTTAACCGAATAATTAATCTAGCAATCGATTTGTTAATTCGTTAAATATTTAGCCAATTGCTAAATGATACAGAAATAAAACTGAAACGGTGCGTGTTTATTATTGGAATAATGACCGTCTTAAGATAAAACAAAATTAAGTATATCAAAGGTTAATCACAAAAAAGATAGAAGGCATGACAGGCCTCGACTATTGGGGTCGACTAGAAAAGCTAAAACTTCATTCTCTCCAACGTCGCCGTGAGCGCTACATCATCTGCATGATGTGGAAAATATTCCATCAGCATTGCCCAAATGATGTTGGCATCACCTTTAAGGTACATCCAAGGCTTGGGCCCCGTGCCATCCGCCCACAACAAAAATCGCACTCTCATCTCATAACAACAATGCGGCACAATTATTTCACCTCAATTAACATTACACCAAAACACATTAAACAGAAACAGACCCTATAGGGTTCAAGAAGTCTTTGGACAGATTCCTTCAGAAATCCCGAATAAACTCCTACAACACCGGATATGTCTCTGTAAACAATAACTCTCTACTTGAGTGGGCCATAGTGCCCAAATACTGACTTGAAAGACTTCACCAGGTGGTGCTATTAAGTTAGACATGGCCTGGGCCAATAATGGCCGAAACCTATCAAAGTATCAAAGTATTACTTTTAAATATTTAGGAAGACTGAACATGCAATTCTTAAGATGTATATGCGATGTTTGAATATATAATTTTAGTATATGTAATATTTTGAATGCCTTAATATTTGTTTTGAGCGAGTGAATCTGTTTTAAAATTTACACGCTGAATAAGTCAAAGCATTTCGTTGCGGAATACTTGTGGTTACATTTGACGGCCTTTTTCATTCCAACTCCTAATATTTTGACTAAAGCTGAAGTCCCTTAGGCAGTACAACGTGGTTTTCGGTTTTCAACACGTTTCTTGCAACTTATACGACTGCGCTGGTACCAGGCTGTATTGGCACTTGCTCTTCCCTCAAAACCATCAGTGGCGTAGAGAGAACAGGCTTGCCGAATGGCAACTACTGTTCTCCCATACTAACTCAGCACATATCCGCGCCCTTACACGGAAAGCAGTAATTTATTGCTTATGAACCTGCGCTCAAATTCTTGTGGAGCTAGATACAAGCAAGGACACGTGAAAGAATGTACAGTTAGAAACGAGCTTCTAAAATTTCGACTGGGCAGCGCAGTACCACAAGAGAAACGTCTTTCAGAACCATGAACAATACGCAAGACACATGCCTTTTTCTGGTATGATGGCTTACGCGTGACTGGAGTTCGTGGAATTGGCTTTACTGTGGAAAGCCTACTGCCAAATATGGTGTAGCCCAGCGAGTGAGAAACTTAGAGGAGTTTTCTCTCTTCGACTCCATACCTCTGATGCGCTTGTCAACTTTATCAGTGTCCCTACTCTGACACACTACACAAGACAAAGGCAAAAAGAAATTCTATGAACAAATCTCAAGGATAATTCAAGTTACTTAAATTCAGGAACAGATAATTTGGTATAGCGACTTTCTCCTGTCATCAAGGCAAAGTGTAGCCACTGGACGAAAACGCCACCCCACTATTCACTTTCTCTCTCATGCTCTCTCTCTCTCTCTCTCTCTCTCTCCTCTCCTCTCTCTCCTCTCTACCCTCATGCTCCGCCTCTCCTCTCCCATCGTCTCTCTCTCCTCCCCCCTCTCCAAAGCTCTCTCTCTCTCCTCTCTCTCCTGTATATATATTTATGAATCCCCTTGTCGCGATTCCATTCGAGTTTCATGCTGCAGCGATCGTGTCAAATTACCTTCTCATTCGTCCACACAGACATACAAACGCTAACACACACTTACAAAAGACGAAGACAGGCGGTGTACAAAACAAACAGATGTAGTAGTATAACGCTCAGGAATAGAAAAAGTCTTTTACGTTTCGAGCCTACGCTCTTCTACAGAAAGGGACACAGAAAAACAAGGAGAGAAAAAAGAGAAAAAAACAGACGATACAAAAAGTCAAATCAGGCAATTATGGTTAACTGGTTAACGCGTATATATATATATATATATATATATATAAATATAATATATATATAATATATATATATGGCTTTATTTAAGATAAAAATAAGAATTATGAAAGTGGAAACATATATTGATATATTAGAGATATAAAGATATAGAAATATTAAAAAAATATGAATACTAATAATACTAATAGAATATAAATATAATAATAATAAAATAATAATAATAATAATATAATAATAATAATAATAATAATAATAATAATATAATAATTAAATAATGGGCTACAGCAAATATCTGCTCATACCACAGATTTGCTTGTCAGTTGTTTGACCTTAACCATTTGAGCATGTCCCTTAGTGGCTGACGAATGTTGCATCTCTGATCACGAGCAGAAGTAGTGGGGAGCATCATAGACATGTGTTGAGAGGGATTCTTTGGGGTTTGAATAGTTCACCTCTGGAAACATGGGTGGTTCTTTCAACATCCTTAAACAACCCTTATTCAGGGACCGTTTGAGCGGGATGGGCTATCAATCTGAAGAAAATCTAGCTGGGCCCCACCTGGCAAGGTCATGTGCTGTTTATCTTGTATGAGATCACCATGTCGCGCACATATGGTTGTGATGCATGTGCCTGGTGTACCTTTATCAGACGGTTAGTCATGATGGGTATATTGGGCTTCGTATATTTTACCCCAGTGTCACTTTGATGGCATGAACTGCTCTCTCTCACTCAATAATAATAATATATAATGAAGAAGAAAAAGAAAAGAAGAAGAAGAAGAAGAAGAAGAAGCAGAAGAGAGAAGAAGAAGAAGAAGAAGAAGAAGAGAAGAGAAGAAAGAAGAAGAAGAAGAAGAATGAGAAGACGAAGAAGAAGAAGAAGAAGAGAAGAAGAAGAAAAGAAGAAGAAGAAGAAGAAAGAAGAAGAAGAATAGAAGAAGAGAAGAAGAAGAATAAAAGAAGAAGAAGAAGAAGAATACTGAAATATAGATAAAAAACGTTCTTAAGAAATTAAAATATGGTATAGAGAAATAATAGGCATAAAAAAGATTTTTGGGGTTACATGTTAGAAGAAAATAAAGTATCTTAAGATTCATTTGATATTTGGACGAATGAAACCGAGAAACGATCGTTGGAATACTTTATTTTCTTCTAACATGTAACCCAAAACTCATTTTAATGCCTATTATTTTCTCTATACCATATTTTAATTTCTTAAAATACGTTATTTATCTATATTCCATTATTATTATGTCTATATATCTATATATTTATATGTCCATGTATATTTTTAGTTTTCATATATTTTCATAATTTTATATTTTAATATATCTACTATAACAATATATACTTCAGCTTGGACAATTCTTATTTTTATCTTAATTAACCTTTATATATATATATATATATATATATATGAGTGTGTGTGTGTGTGTGGCGTGTGTGTGTGTGTGTTGGGTGTGTGTGTGTGTGTTAACAGTAGTTTGCCTGATTTAAACTTTTTCTATTGCACCCATGATACTTATCCGACGCCTCAGCTTCGACTTCAGCACTTCTGTTCTGTCTATGTATTTCGAAAGAAAATATAACTATAATACAGTATGTATATATATATATATAATATATATATATATATCTATATATATATATAATATATATATTATTATACTAGCTTAAGGTGACCCGCTCTACGCGCGGGTAAGAGTGTGGTTCTTACTTTCTGTTGCTTCCTTTCTGTTTTTATACCACATTCTCCCTCTTTGTTTCTTTCTCCTTTCTCTCTCACTTCCCCACTCTCTTACTCTTCCTTTCTCTCGGACTCTCCCTCGCTTTCTCTACTCTCTCTCGTTCTCTATCTATCTCTCTCCCATTTATAAACAACAAAAGATCTTGAGTAAGTTGAGAAAGAAATATTTTGAAAGATCAATCATAAATATCAGGCAGTGACACGGGAAGGTCTGCTTCAAGGCAGACAGCAAAACACAAAACATTTAAAGGGACAGACAACTTGCGACTGATAAAAATTTAAAAATATTGGAAACCAAAGTTTGAAGGGATAGAATCTGAAGATAGTAGAGTCACCATGGCTGGCATTTCTTAACGACGGACAGCAACGTAGTGGCAGTTTAACGGCTGGCGTAAAATTTTGAACTTGATGTAAAAGAAAATTCCTAAACACCAAGTTTTGAAGTGATTCTTTCTTACGACAGTAGATTCGCCATGGCAAGCATTCAAAACTTCTTCATCATGGACGGCAACACATTGAAGATTTAAAGGCTGGGCCAATTTTTTTAGCTTGATGTAACAGAGAATTACTGAACACCCGCTCCTGTAAATTTTAATCCCCTCCCAGCCCCATTTAGACCTAGAGGTCACGCCTTTCATTTGAGGAAAAAAATAGTTGCCATGCAAACTCGCCAGCACTTTTAACATAGGTGTGCATATTTTCAAGATAGATAGATAGAGAGAAACTTTCTTGGAAAAAGGAAGTGTGGCGTTCAATCATATACTAATATAAATAATATATATAAGCATATACATACGTATACGTACATACTTACATGTATACGTATAAACATATGCATATGTGGGCACAGAACGTAAACAACAAAAAAAAAACGAAGTGCTCTTTTACCTCCTCTTCTCCCACTATTCGATCCTTTTACTCCTTCTTTTCTCCCTTCCTTTCTCTCATTCTTTTACTTCCTCTCCTCCCAATATTTACTTTTTCGTTTTCTCTCTTCGTTTCTCGTATTCTTTTACCCCCCTTCTCCTTCTCTTTTTCTCTCTTATCTTATCTCCAAATCTTTTTCTCTCCCCTTCACAGTTCTCTCTCTGTTATTCTCTCTCCCTCACTCTTCCTCTTTTGCTCACGTGGCTCCCACGTGACCCTCAGCCATTTTTCTTTCTTCTCCTAACTTGTGTTTCTTTCTTTCTTTATGTTGCAGCTGACCAAGAAAGACATATTCTTGTCTGTCTCCTGTCCAATCTTGTTTCTTCGCGCTCGCTACCACAACCTCGTCTAGGCTTAGCAGCACTTCTTGTTTGTTTTTACTGTCCTGTTTTTGTCACCAATTTTGACCCTCCGCAAAATCCCAAATTTTATTTAATTTGCTTTGCGGGAGCAACTGTTTTATCGTAGGTGTATATGTTCGTGAATTAATTACTCTAAATACAGATTAGAAAAGCAGCTAACAACTGATGAAGGGTATTTCTTGCGTTGTTTGTCTTGTGTTCTATTTGTTTCTTTCGTTGTTCGCAAAATAAGTTTATATTCCATGTCCTCGCACTTCGTATATTTGGTTGTTTACGTTTTGTGAAGTCCTGTGTTCACATATGCATATGTATATACGTATACATGTATGTACGTATACGTATGTATATAAGCATATATATATATATATTATATGATATATTATAAGCATATATATATATATATATATATATATATATATATACATATTATATAGAGATAGATAGATAGATAGAGAGAGAGAGAGAGGGAGAGAGGGAGAGATAGAGAGATAGATAGATAGATAGATAGATAGATAGATAGATAGATAGATAGATAGATAGATAGATAGATAGATAGATAGATAGATAGATAGATAGATAGATAGATAGATAGATAGATTCGCGTAAAATCATATCTAACACTTTCCCAGTGCATTGGAATGTGAGAAGACATTTCGCTGCGGACAGTGAGAAATTTCTCCTCTTAGACAACATGTCTAAAAACACATTTTGAGATATGAATGATTCGCTGGCTCGTAGGACGGATGCGTTTCTACATCCTTTCTGTTCGTCAGCTATGAACAGCAAATCCCTCGTAGACACCGTGATATAAATGAAAATGCTTTTAGTAGCATACAGTACGTTCGCTGATGTGTATAAGGCTTAGCCACCCTCAAGTTAACAAAATAACGTCGTGCGAAACAGTGTTGAACGACATCCGTGAGTGTCGCGATCATGTGGGACATTCATAGAGTTTTACACTGTGCTAAAGCTAACATTATATATCCAGATGACGTAACTAGTCCAGTCGGCAAAGGGTCAGGCTATACGCTGAAGAGATAAATGGAATATATTCAAAACTAGCAGTATCGCCCGGCGTTGCTCGGGTCTGTTTCGACCCTTTAGAATTGGAATTTTTGAAATGTAAATCTTTTGCATTATGTAGCTTGTTATTCTCTTTAAGTGAACATTTTTCTGGTTGAAATACGTCGAAAAATGGTGACACGGCAGTCAAAAAATCGTAAAAGATAGGGATTTTCAGAGAAAAAAAAAGCACCTTTTTGATGTAAATAATTTTTGGTCTTACCATGGTCCGATTTGAATTTTATCTCCTACGGAATGAAGAGCAAGCCTTCTATCATACTCTCAATTTTGGTCAACTTGTACCGCAGGGTCTCGGAGGAAATAGTATTAGTTGAAGGCTACCAAACCTGCCATACACAGACAACTCCAACTTTATAAAGAGAGAGATTAAATAGTATATAAACAAAAATTATGCTCAGGATTGAGACGCCTTTCACCTTTATTAAATCAGGTCTATGTACGTTATCCAAACATCACACTGAAAAACAACTAAGGGAGATAAATACTATCCGACGAAACGATTAGGGTTAACGTTAACGTTTAAAGCTCTGTAAAACTTTCTTTTATAAACGTATAAGCATACATTCGAAAATTTTCTTATCTCACTTCTAGTTTTCCATCCTTTTTCCCTTCCTTTGGTTCTATCTTTCTTCTTTCTTTTCTTTTTCTCTTCCATTTCTTCTTCCCGTCTGTTTTCCGGATGTGTTAGTTTACGCTTCTTTAAATTCACTATTATTATTTTAAAAGTGTTTAGTTTGTTTCTTTGTTTATGTTAAGTTTACTGCGCACTCCCCCCACCACCAACTTTTATGATATTCTTTTATTTTATTCTATTCTTTCATTCGATATTTTCAAGTTTGTTTTATTTTTTTTATTTTTCATTCTCCGTTTTTGTTGTTTGTGTTGTTTCTCCCTTCTAGAGTAATCTCCTTCGAATTTGCTTTTCTTTTTTTTCTTCGCTTATTTTCCAACTTCATATTTTGTTTTCGTATATTTGCGTGTGTTTCTGTAACTAATATTTTTGTATAGTCTTTTGTTATTCACATTCTTTGACTCTTTTTATGTATTTTTTTCTCTTTCTTAGTTTATCAGAGCCTATATTTACCTTCTTTTGCTTCCTCTCTCCCCAGTCTATCTCAGTCTATCTACTACTTTTCATCACTTTATCTTATTTACACACACTCATAAGCACATACAAATACACACACAAACACACACACGTGCACAATGTATACATGGCAGTGTATAAACAGATATTTAATACTTATACGCACACTAAAGTCATCATACAAGCATATGTAGACGCACACACTCATACAGGTACACATGCACACATACGCACACATACACACACACACATTATATATACTCACATATACACACGCTAGTCATCGCAAGCCAACTTACGGCGCATGTGTCCAAACTTTAGATGTCCGCATTGCGCACTCCATAATTGTTGAATAGAATGAGTGATACTGAAGCACAGCCAAAGCCGATACGTCACATTTTTTTGCTTGTCAATTTACAGTTGACATTCTTGCTACACAGTTGTGACTTTTCCATCCTTTATGAATATTTGCAGATCTGGTCGTTTTTCGAAAATCAAGATTGTTTTAACTTTACGAACCATAAGACAAAATATGAGAAAGAATAGAATCAGAAGTGTGACTTCAATGAACAGCGACGAAAATAACCTCGTTTACTAGTGGATCACTTATGAAAACAACAAATTATTTTTGAAAATAGTTTTACTCATAATAATAGTATTATCTTAATAGACACTACAAAACACAACACCGGACTAAATCAGAAAACTTTAAGTTATCGTTTGGATCTGAGTTAAGAAATGAATTAATGGCTAAAATAACAGAAAAGTTAGAAGAGAAAATACATTTGTTAAAAAAATGCGTGGCTATGAAAAAAACTTCCGTTTTGGTCAAAAGTGGAGAAACTTAGGATTTGTTTCCAAATAGTGGCAAGAGGACTTCCCACGAAATTACTAAGATCGGTCTGTCAAAGTAAAACGTATTTACAAGAGCTGCCTAATGTTCCCGTAAAATATCTGAGCAACTATTATTTTCCTTTAGTTTTGGACAAATCTATGGATATACAAAATTTAACCTAAAGAAGCTCTATTACAGAAGGACGGTTGCCAATTTTAGCGTTCTGCAGAATTTGTCGGTCGTTAGCCATATCATGGAAAAACAAGATAGTTATATATGGAAACCTCCTCGATGAATGTGAAGATTCAGGCTGGAAAGTGAAGCATTTTCCAGTCGAAGTCGGATGTAGAGAATTTGTTGGACACGTTGTGAGGCGACTGTTGTTGTCGTTACTTATCGTAAAGCAAATGCCACCATGAGTGATGCACAAACTTTAGTGGAAAAGGTAAGCCTCTGGATTTGGTTAAAATGAGACGATGAGCAATGGCTTGAAGCATATTGAGCAAAACCGGATAACCCGTTGAGCTAGGAAGCGGAGCCTCATTTAAGTGAGGGAGACCGGTGCGCAGTGATACCGTCGGGAGTAGACTTTGAAACGGCGTGCATTCTCTCCTGACGACTTGCTAGTATCTGGTATACAGAGCTTTCAGTAAGTAGCATTTGCATCTACAAGTTGTTTGCGATACATATATATATATATACATATATAGTGAGGGCGCGTGGCTTAGTGGTTAGGGCATTCGGCTCATGATCGTAAGGTTGTGAGTTCGATTCCCGGCGACGCGTTGTGTCCTTGAGCAAGACACTTTATTTCACGTTGCTCCAGTCCACTCAGCTGGCAAAAATGAGTTGTACTTGTATTTCAAAGGGTCAGCCTTGTCACTCTCTGTGTCACGCTGATTATCCCCGAGAACTACGTTAAGGGTACACGTGTCTGTGGAATGCTCAGCCATTTGCACGTTAATTTCACGAGCAGGCTGTTCCGTTGATCGTATCAGCTGGGACCCTCTTTTTAATATATATATATATATATATACATATGTGTGTGTGAGTATGTATGTATATATATATATATATATATATATTATATATATAATTATATATATATATATATAATATATATATATATATATATATATATATATATATATATATATATATATATATATCAAAATAAGCATCAAGGTTATCCAGAGGTAATGCAGTACGATCGTTTCAAGCAACTCCATTTAATTGAACAATGAAACCGTTACATCAATTTAAATACAGAGAAATCCTCAGCTGCATAAAAACATACAATTTATTTAAATTAAAACAGATGGACACATTACTCTTTATTAAATAAATACCAGTATATACCAATTGATAAATATTCACAGATACCATCTGATAAGTTAGTATTTAAGTATATAATATGTATAAATATTAAACTATTTCTAGATAATTTTTTTCTCCCTCTATTGTGGCAAAAGTTTGGTATATACTGAAAAGTATTCAAAAAACTTTTTATCCTTTTGTTATAGTATTCTTCTTAATAATCTTCTGAATAACCCTAAACTTTAACTTTATACAATATGGCAATATTGTTTAAAATATCTATGATATTACAAACTATGATTTCTGTCGACTCCCTCGGCCCTATTCCTAACAGACACTGCTCCTTGTTCTCTCGGCCCTAGATATACAAAGATTTGATATACAAAGGATTGCTCTGCATTTAAATTGATGTAATGATTGCATTGTCCAATTAAATGGAGTTGCTTGAAACCATCGTACTGCAATTACCTCTGGATATCCTTGTTGCTTATTTTGATTTCAATCACCTTATTTTGAAATTGTATGGATAATACCATACTAAATTCTGGTGCCTCAACTGAACTACCATATTCATCTGAATCTATATATATATAAATTCATAATAGAATATAAGGATTAAAAAAAATTATAGCATGCTGATTACCTTATAAAAATCATTAACATGATTGTTATCCATATATTATATTATGAATTAATAAATAAGATAAAATAATTTAATTAATTTTACTCCAGACCGGAAAATCATTTATCGCTTGACTATTCTTATAATATACACGTGGCTGTCGTGAGGAGATTTGAAATTGACTTACCTTACGTGCAAATATTTGTGAGTATACGTACGAATCTGATTTGTACGGTATGTACAATTATTTGTATTTATATTTCCTGTGTATTGTATTGACGAAGGAAAAAAGTTTATTCAATGGTTTTAATCCAGAAATTGTAACCAATTCACACTTAACGTGAGGTCTTCTTGATATTCTTTCACGAGCCCGTTTTCAGCCATGTGTACATTTTATCTATAGTTTTTTATTGCTTTTTTAAGGTATCGACACTTCAAGCATGTTGGAATTAGATCGTTTTCGCCCTTAATATAATTAACTACATTTTTTTTTTAGTTTCAGCTCAGAGCTACGGCCATGTTGATGCACCGCCGTTTGTATATCATTATTATATGTATTATTATATGTATTATTATATGTATATTATTATTAATTATATGTATATTATTATTAATTATATATATATAAACAAAGTTTAGGTTAGTTAAAATATGTTTGTGTTATATTTCAACTGCTAAAACTCAAATTCCCTGCAGTTACCTTGGAGAAAAATTCTCTTATGGTAAAAAGGTGTAAACACACCATATCTGTCCATTGTCGCCCCCTGTCGGGATTCAAAGAAGTCGATGTTTGTAACTCTTTAGCTATTATTAATGGGGAATAGCTAAGAGAGGCAACTCTAGACAGACCTTATCGAAGCTATATCTTTAACTAAAACGCAGTCAACAACATTGATTTGCGCCAGTAGACCACTGAGATCGACGAAATTACCGTTAAATGAGCGCTAATCCTAGTTTAAATTAGTTAAAATGTTTGTGGCATATTCCAATTGCTAAAAGGCAAATTCACTGCCTCTCTTAAGTATTTCCCATTGATAACAACTGAAGAACTAGAAACATCGATGTATTGGAATCCTGAAGAGGTGACACTGGACAGATATGACGATTTTACACCTTTTTAGCATAAGAGAGAATCTTTCTCCATTGTAACTGCAATGAATTTGCCTTTTATCAGTTGAAATATGTCACTAACCTAAGCTTTTGCTTATGCCTAAACACTACTTGGTGCTAATACTATGGTTATATATGTAAATACACGCACGCACACACTCACACACATACATTTATATATAGTTGTGCTTGGGTAATCTACCAACGAATTCCAGTTAACTCATAAATATTTCTGCTTACAGGACAACATAGCGTGAAATTATGTAGATGTTTTTTTGTTTTCTAAAATATCATTTTAAGTATCGTTGTGTGAAGAAAAATTTAACATGAACCTTGTTTTACTAACGTTTTTGATATATGTAAATGTAATCATTAATCAGTAAGGTCGTTAAACGTACAAGTATTCAGCGAAAAGTCAGGATTCAGAGTTTTAGAAAATAATGATCTTGTACGCTGACATTCTGTGGAAGAGCTTCGGAACATAAAAAAATCTGTTCGCAATTTTTCTAGAAAAGAAATACCAAATGTCCTTAAAAAGCACATTATGTGATAATAGTAGACTGTTTGATTAAACTTTTTAGTTATTATTTGTAACTATTCCAGTTAACGAAATCTGCAGTGCAAAAGCAAATTGTTTTCTAGCTTAGTAAATGATATCAATGTATTCAAGATGAAATTAAAAAACAGTTCATTTCTAGGCTAGAAAATTAAGAATTTAATCAGTTTCATCACTGAAAAGATTAAAGATTAAATGAGAATAGTGACAATTTTCCAAAATATGTTTTGCGGCTCGGCTTTTCTCTTCTTTGTTATATTTGCAAAGAAGATTGCAAAGTTGAATATTTTAGTCCATTTTCATTAGTAAACAAAATAATCACGGAAACTGGAGAATAATACACAACTTGAACTAATTGACTTGAAAACAAATTCATTATTGAAAAAGAAATTTATTGAGCTTTCCTCAATTGTGAATATATTGTTGATATAATTATTTTCTGATAATATTTCTCACGGCTTAGAAATTTTTTCCCGGTGTTACATCTATGAAAATGATTTTCTACATTTATAGATCATTGCAGAATGATATACAAGTGTGAAACATATTTTTCATCAATGAAAAGGAAAAAGAATAAGATAACAGGATTTTGTTCGACTGTTTTCAAATTTGAAGGATTTTTTGATGCTTTTTGTAACTGATTTTATTTCGATACATCAAAGGCTTGGCGAAATGAAACTGTTTCATTTGTTTATTAAATTATTTTATCATGTAAAAATGCTAGATATGCCTTGTACAGTGACGTATTTTACATAAGAACTGAATGATGTAACTAAACTCATCTGTGAAAATTTGTTTCACAGAATGTGAAATAGTAGCT
Organism: Octopus sinensis; assembly: GCF_006345805.1. Taxonomy (NCBI): domain Eukaryota; kingdom Metazoa; phylum Mollusca; class Cephalopoda; order Octopoda; family Octopodidae; genus Octopus; species Octopus sinensis. The sequence continues at coordinate 129,219,552 of NC_042998.1, read as the reverse complement.
TACCCTGCTCCACATAGTCGCTCGGCCTGCTAGAAATAAGCGGCCACAGCTCACTGAAATCACATCTCTACATTCTCTTAAAGAGAACACATTGGTTGAAGTACATTGGATAATCTACATAAAACGAATAAGACAGACGGTCGTGGCTAAAATGTTTTTGATCATAGGTCAACGTGATCCGGTCTGATATGGACTAACAAAGAAGTCATTTCTCTAACTCAAAATTACAAAATGCCATCATTCTCATCCTTGTTATCGCTTGTTCACATTGCATTTAACTCTCCTATTTCATTTAGACTTTCTCTTTCTTTAACCCTCAATTAATATTTAATTATGTATTTATCTCTTTAAACTGTCTTCTCTCTATCCTCTCTCTCTCTCTCCCTCTCTTCCCCTCTATCTCTTTCTCCCCATCCCTGTTCACATTGTCTCCCAGTTCCTTTCCACATTTTACCTTCCCACTTCCACTTGTTCACTCTATGTAAGTAATGGGAAAGAGAAACCACCTCTAAGTGCTGTGGTGGAGAAACGGTTGTTTTGCCAACGTTTGGTACACCCACAGATACTTTGAAGACATTGCTTTTGGAAAACATACTAAGGTGCATGCACATCTTGAAAAACATTACGAATTATAATTCTGCAGTGGACTCAGGCGTAACTAACATATAAACCATATACTGTCTAAGACCGATTCTTATTGGAGATTTTGTAAAAGTCATCATAGATCTTTTGTTGACCTAATGTCGTATGAAAGAGGATTTTCAGTCAGCGTTAAGACCCTTTATTTTTAAAGAAAGAAAGAAAGAAAGAAAGAAA
>NC_042998.1:129196236-129216236 GCF_006345805.1 Octopus sinensis | reverse complement strand
AATTTGTGTTTTTGTGATCATGTATATGTTGTAGCCTGCGATTTTGTCAGGGACAGGAATAGGAGCCAACGTGAAATTTTGCGTTAAACTTGGAGAGTCTGCTATAGGCGACGAAGCATTGGGTCGTACGCAATGTTTCAAGTGGCACGGGTGCTTCAAAAGAGGTAAAACGTCCCTAAAAATTCGATGAGCGATCTGGAAGACCTGCCACAAGCGTCACCCCAGAAATGTGAAGAATATTAATCAGCTTGTGCAAGGGGATCGTCGGAGGACAACCAACGGCATTGCTGATGTGACGGGTCCTTACGTCTGAAGTGAGCATGTGACAGCAGATCTCTGCTATGTTTGTCCAGCGCCAGCTGATCACTAAGTAGAAAGAGCATCGCGTCGAACTCTGTCAAGATCCCCGTCTGCATTCCGCTGAAGAACCCTCCCTCATGATGCGGATCATCACCGTTGACGATAGTTGGGTCAACGGATACGACCCTGAAACGAGGCAGCAATCGTCACCGTGGAAGAGCCCTTCATATGCGCGACTGAAGAAGGCAAGACAGAGCCGCAGCTCATTCAAGAGCATGCTCATCTTTTTTCCCGACATCTGCAGTATAGTACATGGAGAAGTCGTTCCCAATGCGCCAGACCTTAAATGAGAGATTACTGCGATGTTTTTGAAGCGTTTCAGAGAGTGCATTTAGTGAAAGCGACCGGATATGAGGGACGTGAAGAATTGGATTCTTCACGCCGACAATGCACCCTGTCACCGAGCTCTGCTCTCTCGTGTGTTTCGCGCAAAAAACAACACGATATCGCTTCTGCACCCGCTCTATTCGCCTGATTTAGCACCTAAGAACTTTTAATTATATAATAAAGGATAAAATCATTCATGATTTTATCAGGAGGTCAGCACGAAAATAAAGACCTTATACGGATTTATCACTATATTTTACCCCCAAGAGGACATCTCCTAGACCCTGTTTACGATGCACAGCTGCTTCCGATATAATGCGAGCAGGGGAGTGAACCCCTACCACCTTCTAGCGACGGGGCCAGCATACTAGCCTGGTTTCGGGCTATTTCTGCTAGAGATGGCAGTAACTCCCCTCTGCTCGCAATATATATATAAATTCAAGCGACAAACAGTCGCTGATTTTGCAACAAGCTAAAAAGCTAGTTCTAAAATCTCTTTAAGGGATGATTGCAGTAATTGTACAAGTAGGTAATGTCCGAAACCACTTCAATATGGCTGTTCCGTACTGCGATTGAATTTATATATATTGTGATCAGTGGTGAGTTACTGCTATGTCTAGCAGACGAAGTGTCTTGTACTGAAGAGAGGCAGAAATACATATACGTGTATGTGTTTGAGTGTGTGAGTGTGTGTGTGTTTAAGTACATAAGCATGCGTGTGTGCGCATGCATCTATTCATACATATGAAAAATATCATCACTACATTATCTGCGTATGAGGCATGATTCTGAGATCAAACCGTCATACAGGTAGTCTTGAGGAACAAAGCAGGAAAAATTATAATGATATGGAGGATGTGTATATGCATAATATGAAAGAAAAACGGCGAACGTCTGTAAAATTTCAGTGAAATATAAACAAAACACTATACATGATGTTCTGTTGCAGAGAAAAAGCGAAAGAGAACATTATAATAAAAATACGTTCCCAGGAGATATGAAGAAAGGTGAAGATGAGTAAAAAAAAACATTTATGCAAATTAATGAGATATCTGGAAATATTCTCTCTGTCCAGTCTATAGCTTTAGAACTGTATCTGTTATTATTTGAGCACACGTATATGTAACTAACTTAGCACCAAACTTCGGAAACTATACTTCATAAAACCAAAAACACGTAGCTAATTGGCAAATTACGCTTACAAACTACTAATGGAGCTGTGAAAATATGTATACCCGGGGAATAAATGCAAATACACATGTATAGATACGCCAAACAAATGCATATGTAGACATGATTAAGTGATAATATGCAAATCCACATATGTACCGAGATGCGCACATACTGTATACATGACTGCTCAGTTGGTGTTGTCTAACTTCCAATGAATTTCTTCACTGTAGTGAAATTTGTAAAATGAAACCAGAAGACGTACATACAAGCTTGTATTCATGCATACGCACATTCATATATAAATAAACACTTATAACAATTCATTCATTTATTCATACACATGCATACAGACATACATACGAACATACAAGCACAAACATCATACACACACACACATATATATACATACACACATACATGCATACATACATTGATACTTACATACACACATTCAACATACATACATACATACATACATACATGCATGCATACGTACATGTGTAGATGGTTGTGTAAATACCAATGAAAGAGCCTTGTTTCTAGGTTAGAAACCGACTTTTTCTCATTGGGGGAGAAATCATAAAAATAAAACAAGAAAATATAGACATATACGTACAGATATGTTGTTGTATTTACATACTTATATACACATGTACAAATGTACATACTAATATGTATAGGAGTAAGTTTATATATATGTATGTATATATATATATGAAAGAGAGAGAGAGAGAGAGAGAAAGAGAGCGTGTGTGTATACATGCATACATTTAAATATAACTGCGGTATTAACATATATACACACAAACATACGCAAATACATTACATACAAGCATACACATACCTACACATTCCCTAATATATATAAATTACACAAATAAGTAAATACGATAAAGTAAAACTTAATGAACAACAAAGTAGATTTGGCATCACATTTTCGGAAGAAAACTCGATATTCTTATTATCTGCGTTGGAATGTCATTCTTTGAAGAGTAAACGAAATTGATATTTCCTAAGAAAAGTATATCAGTATAACTCAAGCAAATTTTGGTATATTAACACATCTGCTTCCATTACAAGGAAAGCATTTTGCACGAACGAAAATATATTAATGATTTGTAGTATTATTCACAATACCAAGTCACAAAATTGGGAAGGAGTTATACAAGTGTTAAGAACGACCCCAGTATTTTACTGGTTGTTATATTATTGATCCTGGAAGCGCTGAAGGACGAGATAGACCGCATTTGAATTTGAACTCAGACAATAATAATGTTTACCTAGTCTCAGTTACAATAATAATAATAATAATAATAATAATAATAATAATGATCCTTTCTACTGTAGGCACAAGAACTGAAATGTTGGTGGGGGTGCCCAGAGATTATACCGACACCAGTACGCAACTGGTACTTAATTTATCGACCCCGAAAGGATGAAAGGCAAAGTTGACCTCAGCGGAATTTCAACTCAGAACGTAACGACGGGCGAAATACCGCTATGCATTTCGTCCAGCGTGCTAACGACTCTGCCAGTTCACCATGATTAGAAGAAGAAGAAGAAGAAGAAGAAGAGAAGAAGAAGAAGAAGAAGAAGAAGAAGAAGAAGAAGAAGAAGAAGAAGAAGAAGAAGAAGAAGAAGAAGAAAATGCACTGATGCTGTACCAAGCAGTGGCTTTCATGTCTTTTGATCTTAACTAATTGGAAGCGTTATCATGTACATTGTTTTGTCTTGGTATAAAAGATGCGCTACAGCAAATATTCTGCTTAATCCGACAGATTTGCTTGTCAGTTGTTTCATCTTAACCAGTTGAGCATGTCCCTTAGTGGCTGACGATATGTGTACCTCTGATCACAAGCAGAAGTAGTGGGGGAGCATCATAGCCATGTGGTGAGAGGAATTCTTTGGGGTTTGGATAATTCACCTTTGGAAACATGGGTGTTTCGTTCAACATCCTTGAACCTTATTCAGAGATCTTTTGAGCGCGATGGGCTACTCAACCTGAAGAAAATCCTAACTGGGCCCCACCTGCAAGGTCATGCGCTGTTTATCTTGATATGAGGTCACCATGTTGCACACATATGGTTGTGATGCATGTGCCTGGTGTACCCTTATCTGACGGGTAGTCATGATGGCTATACTGGGCTTCGTATATTTGTACCCCAGTGTCACTTTGATGGCATGCACTTCTCTCTCACTCAATAATAATAATTATAATAATAGTAATAATAATAACAATAATAATAATAATAACAATAATAATAATGCCCTGATGCAGTACCAGGCAGTGGCTCGCAGGGCTTCTGATCTTAACTGATTGGAAGTGTTATCATGTACATTATTTTTTTTTTCTTGGTATAAAAGATGGGCGATAGCAAATATTCTGCTCGGTACCACAGATTTGCATGTCATTTGTTTGACTTTAACCATCTGAGCATATCCCTTGGTGGCTGACGGTATGTGCATCTCTGATCACGAGCAGAAGTAGTGGGGGAGCATCATAGCCATGTATTGAGAGAAATTTCATTGGGGTTTGGATAATTCACCTTTGGAAACGTGGATGTTTCTTTCAGCATCCTTAAACAACCCTTCTTCGGGAACCTTTTGAGCGGGATGGGCTATCAGCCTGAAGAAAATTCTAATTGTACCCCATCTGCAAGGTCATGCGCCGTTTATCTTGATATGAGATCACCGTGTCATGCACAAATGGTTGTGACGCATTTGCCTGGTGTACTCTTATCAGACAGGTAGTCATGATAGGTATAGTAGGCTTCGTATATTTTACCCCAGTGTTTCTTTGATGGCATGCACTGATCTCTCACTCAATGATAATAATAATAATAATAATAATAATAATAATAATGATGATGATGATGATGATGATAATAATAATAATAATAATAATAATAATAATAATAATAATAATAACAACAACAACAACAACAACAAAACAACAACAACAATAATAATAATAATAATAATAATAATAATAATAATAATAATAATAATAATAATATAATAATAATAATAATAATACTTTCAGTTTTATTTTTTTATTTTTCAAGAACTCTACAGATTGGACATACTAACGATCATCTTTCGAAAATTTTAAAACTTTAATATCTACAATTTTCTATGAAAATTTTACCTTTCTTTTCTCCGTGACGTTTCAGTTTCGCGCATGGATTTTCTAATTAATTTTTTCTTTTAACTATACAGTTTGAAATTTCGCATACTGGTGGAATCTCTCACGGAGAACACAGTTTACTTTGAACATTTTTGACAAAAGTTCATACTTCAGAAGTTATTTCGTGTTAAAGTTGTATTTGAGTAATTTTAACCAATCAACAACGTGTATTTAGTTAAAGAAAACTACTGCTGTTTGCGATAGTAATCGAAGAGGATCAACTTCTGGAACAATCAAGCCAATGTGATGAAAAATGGTGTAGACCCAAAGTGCCGATACTGCAACGATGGGATTGAAACAGTGGACCACCTAATCTCCGGGTCTAAGGTTTTAGAACCTTTAGAGTACAAATCAAGACATCACAGTGTTGGCCAATATCTACATTGGATAATGCGTCGGCATTATAAAATCAAAACTGCTGATAAATTGTGCAAGCACCACCTTGAGGTTGTAACTGAGGGAGAAAATGTAACCATTCTTAGGGACTTGCCAGTATGTGCAGACCGGACTAGCAAAGCAAATAAACTAGATATTGTTGTGAAGGACCAAAACAATAAAGTCTGTTGACTTGAGCATTCCCTGTGACCGTAATATCTCGGTAAAAGAATTTGGTCAGCTCGGAAAATATAAATATTTGGTAACCGAAACAGAAAAGATGAGGCATCTCAAGACGGTTACAATACCAGTGAGTGTAGGAGCACTTGGAGTGATCAAAACAGGAACTGAAAACTATTTAAGAATGACACCTGGCTTACCATCCAAGCAGGAAGTGCAAAAGATTGTCTTAACTGGTACCTCATACTTACTGAGAAAAGCATTGTCACTGTGAATTTTCTCGCCCTTTTCCCTCTTTATTTTCTTTGTTTACTTCAAGGCCAGCAATTTCGAGAGAGGGGAGAGGCGGATCACATGACTCCAGCGTTCAAATTCTATGTTATTTTTACCCGAAAGGATAAAAGGCGAAGTCGACTTCGACGATAGTTGAACTTAGGCGCAGGAGAGGCTGTGCGGTAAGTAGCTAGCTTACCAACCACATGGTTCCGGGTTCAATCCCACCACACGGCACCTTCGGCAAGTGTCTTCTACTATAGCTTCGGGTCGACCAAAGACTTGTGAGTGGATTTGGTAGGCGGAAACTGAAAGAAGCTCGTCGTATATATGTATATATATATGTATATATATGTGTATGCATGTGTATATGTTTGTGTGTCTGCATTTGTCCCCCCGCCACCATCACTGACAACCGATGCTGGTGTGTTTACGTCCCCGTGACTTAGCGGTTCGGCAAAAAGAGAGAGATAGAATAAATACTAGGCTTACAAAGAATAAGTCCTGGGGTCGATTTGCTCGACTAAAGGCGGTGCTCCAGCATGGCCGCAGTCAAATGACTGAAACAAGTAAAAGAGTAAAGAGTAAAGAGTTATGACGTAAAGAACTGTAAGATGTGCTGCTAAGCAATTTTCCGATGCGCATTTTGATGGTGTCACCTCACCGCTTAATACTGATATTAAGAATAACAATAACAGTAGCAGCAGCAGTAGCAGCAGCAGCATCAGTAGTAGTAGCAGTAGTAGTAGTAGTAGTAGTAGTAGTAGTAGTAGTAGTAGAGTAGTAGTAGTAGTAGTAGTAGTAGTAGTAGTAGAAAAATGATTCCAGCTCTTGACTGATAATTTATTTTATCGGCCTCAGTGGGAGGATAGACGAAATTGACCCCAACAGGATTTTTAAGTCAGAATGCAAAATGGCGGAAGAAATAACGCTGTTGCAGATGTTGCTGTTGCTTTTTATCGTTGTTGTTCCTAGAGATGCTGCTGCTATTATGGTTAGTGATTACAAACGATAACTGCACCTTGAAAGCAACTTCACAATGTTCCCATCTTGCGAGCCAGTCGGCGAAGACGAAGCCATTTTGAAAGTATTTTTCCTTGCTTTGTTTCTGTTAAAATGTTGCTCTCTAAAACAAATAACAAGAAAAAATGGTGAACATTTCCTGATACTTCTGGTCAACGTAATACTAGAGTAATTCAAAAAAATTAGCAACAGCGACCCTCTATGGATAAGAAATCTGAACACAAACCGAGAGCTTTCAAAACATATCCAGCTTTGACAGTGAACAACAGCAGCAGTAGTAGTAGTAGTAGTAGTAGTAGTAGTAGTAGTAGCAGCAGCAGTAGTAGTAGTAGTAGTAGTAGTAATAGTAGTAGTAGTAGTAGTAGTAGCAATGTTGATAGAATTAATAGCATAGCAATGTTGTTGTTGTTGCTATTACTACTCATTGTTCTTGTCAGTGGCCTTATCTTCGTTAACACACGTAAGCCTCCTGTGTATGTAGAGCAGCCTTCATTTTCCTTCATCAAGAATTCAATGGCGGCTCGCTGTTTCTGATAGAAAAGCGTTATCTACCTGCAATATATATTGCCTAAACATATGCACATCCAAGAAAATTTTCTATAAACCCCTGCGTGGAATAAGTATACTTTATACTATTTAGTCTCTGTATGTTGTGCAGGAACTCTTTTTTTTTTTTTTGCAAGACAAGGTAAAAAAAAAACAGGAACGCTCGTACAGTTGTTGAATCTAGCGTATGAAGTATGTGCGAATGAGTATTACAGGGTTTCAAAAACTTTTTTAAAAACCACTGAAACAAAAATAGAGTAAAATGACAAATGCCCGAAATGGATGAAGAATGTGTGCGTATGCATGGATGTGTGATTGGCAAAAAGATGGTGAATGGAAGTAGAGAGGTAGGAAAGGAGAAGAGAAATCGAAAGCTAAGTGGCAAAGCAGTATTCTACTACATCAGCAGTGTATCAAGGAAAAGCAATGGAGTCTTTTTTTTAAGATTTTGATAAAAGGAATTGATAGCATCAATTCTTGGCAAGCTTTCTATTGCATCAAAGATAACTGCATGATTTTGCAACATACCCAAACGAAATCGTACTGGAAATTATGCAATACGTTTTGGCATATTTTGCATTAGAATCTAATTCATATTAGAAACTAATATTAATTTTAAATTAATATGTACATAAGTCTATTTTCGTTCTTAATTCTTATACCAAAGCTTCTTCTATCTTTCTCATATTCTGTTCATTATTACAGACTTCCTACCAAAATTATTTCCATCAGTTCCTCATCCCGCTCAACTATCTATTTCCTCTACATTTTGTTATTTTCACTTTTTATATCCATTTCTCTCTTTTCTCTTTCCCTCTTTTAATTTCTCTGCCTTCTCTGGTTTTTCTCTGTATGATTATCATTCTTTAATTTTTTCAGCTATTCTACCTATCTTTCATTATATCTTATCTATCTCACAAGTACTCGTATTTGCGTGGGTGTCTCTGTAGACGTGTAACCTTGGAGTTAGCTTTCTGTTTCATAATCAATAGGTCACAGATTCGACTTCCAGACTTGACAAGCGTTTCAGTTCACATTGTTCCAGTCTACTAAGCTGAAATAAGTAACAGCTTAGTGCTGAGGTAACTACCTCATCATCCGTGTATCACATTCTGGATGTTCTGCTGAGGTAAGGGTGTCAATATCTGCTCACAAGTGCAAAGGCGCCTATACAATTTGTGAAATCATGATACATTCTACCATATCATCTTGGATCCTGTCTGATGTTAAATAGATAGATAAATAGATATAGACATATAGATTTTTATAAATATATAGATATATTGATATTTAATGCATGTATATATATATAACCATATATATATATGTGTGTGTGTGTATACATATATATATATATATACATATTATATATATATATATATATATATATATATATAATATATATATATATATATATATGCATATACATACATATATACGTGGTCTGATCACTAAGTATCCGGACTGTTGCCATAGTAACGGTGCTAAAGCACGCAGAGTAAAGTCGCCTGTCACAGATTGACCTTCACCTCTGTTGTGCATGCGCACTCAGTTTAAAGGTTCTAGCACACTTCCTCTGTTTACAGCAGTGCTTGGAAGGAATATATGTAGCGTGTGATCGTCCCATTGACCATGACAGAGAACGCTGAGCAGAGAATCTGCATCAAATTTTGCCAGAAGCTTGGCGATGCCTGCTCAGAGGCCTAAGCAAAGTTTTCAAAATGTTTTCATCGTTCTTGACACAATCAGGTAGATCTCATGCAATATACATATATATATATATATATATATAATATATTATATATATATATATATATATATATATATATATAATATATATATATATATATATATATATATTGCAACTATCAGCATCACACTTTTTTTCTGTGCATGAACCCAGGACTGCATTATCCTGTCATTTATAAGATGACAGATGGGATAGCATTGACGTTAACATTGCAGGTGGTGGTAGTACTGTTGTTGCTGATAGTGGTAGTGGTTTAGATGATGTTGTTTATATTTGAGATGCTGTTAGCAATATGACAGCAATGGTCGTGTTGGTTGTGGTGATGTCGTTGGAGGTTGCATTGTAGTTGTATTTTTGTAATATATTAGTTGTACTAATGTATCAACATTATTAATGAGTTTTGCGTTCTGTTTTATGATTTTAATACTGATTTCAAATTTTGGTACAAAGCCAGCAAGTTCAAGGAAGGCTGTAAGTTGACTACATCGACTGGTACTAAGTTTATCGGTCCGGAAATGATGAAAAGTAAAGTCCACCTCGGCGGAAATTGAACTCAGAATGTAAAGACGGACGATATGCCGCTAAGCATTTAACCGGTGTGCATTTTGCCAGCTCAACGCCTTATGATGATTTTAATATTGAGTCTATCTAAGGTGGCAAGCTTTCACCATTTGGGGTCGATAAATTAAGTACCAGGTGAACAATGAGGTCGGTGTAATCGACTTAACCCCTCCTCCGAAACTTCTGGCCTTGTGCCAACGTTTGAAAGCAAAATTGTGTTTATCGACTATAGAATTAGTATGCATTTCATTCACAATACACTTTATGTATTGTTTTGAGTTTTAGCAATAGATGTTGTATAAATATTATTATTTCTTTGTACTTAGAATACGCGTTGTTGATTAGTGTTTGTTTTATTCTTTGAATTTCTTTTTTCTAGTCCTGCATTTGTAAAAGAGAATCTAAATGCATTTCTAAGTGGAGATTTTAACATTCATATTTTTTATCTGTTTGGACAAATATTCTGACTTTAATATCTATACTAATGGCGTTTGTCTTGTCTACTAAAAAGATACAGCAATATACAGCAACATCAATTCATTCTGAAAGTAATGGATTTGAAAATTTTACTTTAGGAAACAAACTACTTGACGAACAAAAGAAAACTAGAGTACAGTCATATTTTCAAAACAGCACAGATGCACGTACACAAACACACGCAAACACAATGACACACACATGCAGACATATTTTTTCCATGTCTTGCAAACGTATTTGGACATTAGAAGCAATAGCGAAAAAAATGCTCTTCATACAGGATACAATCAAGTAGTCTCTTATTGCCTATTCCCGACAGAGAAGACTTTTATTTAGCATAGCAGACCAACTTGACAATCGTCAATTTTACAGAGCAGTCTCTTGGCCCAGAACTATTTGATTCTGGATGCATTGAGAATTAATATTTTGGTGGCTATAAGGCGACGAGCTGGCAGAATCGTTAGAACGCCGGTCGAAATGCTCAGCGGTATTTCGTCTGCCGTTACGTTCTGAGTTCAAATTCCGCCGTGGTCGACTTTGCCTTTCCTTCTTTCGGGGTCGATAAATCAAGTACCAGTTACGCACTGGGGTCGATGTAATCGACTTAATCCGTTTGTCTGTCCTTGTTTGTCTCTTCTATGTTTACCCCCTTGTGGGTAATAAAGAAATAGGTATTTCGTCTACTGTAACGTTCTGAGTTCAAATTCCGCCGTGGTCGACCTTGCCTTTCATCCTTTCGGGATCGATAAATTAAGTACCAGTTACGCACTGGGGTCGATGTAATCGACTTAATCCGTTTGTCTGTCCTTGTTTGTCTCCTCTATGTTTAGCCCCTTGTGGGTAATAAAGAAATGGATATTTCATCTACTGTAACGTTCTGAGTTTAAATTCCGCCGTGGTCGACCTTGACTTTCATCCTTTCGGGATCGATAAATTAAGTACCAGTTACGCACTGGGGTCGATGTAATCGACTTAATCCCTTTGTCTGTCCTTGTTTGTCTCCTTTGTGTTTAGCCCCTTGTGGGTAATATAGAAATAGGTATTTCGTCTGTCTTTATGTTCTGAGTTCAAATCCCGCCGAGGTCGACTTTGTCTTTCATCCTTACTGGGTCGATAAATTAAGTACCACTTGCGTACTGGGGTCAATATAATCGACTGACCGTTTCCCCAAAAGTTTCGGGCCTTGTGCTTAGAGTAGAAAAGGATAATTTCAACTAAACGATTTAGTCAGAAAACTAATTTCAATCCACTACGGGAATTAATGTCTTACTCCCTTCTTTCTCTGTCTCTCTTTCTCTCTCACTCCCCCCTCTCTCTCTCTCTATTTATTCATTCCTTCATTGCTTCTATTCTCTTTTTGTAGTGTCTTTCTTTTTCTCAATCCTTCTAACTTTTCTTCTCTCATTCTAAACCATAGTTTATTTCCTTGCATCTCTCTTTCTCTTTCTCTACCACTTTCTCTCTTTCCATCTCTCTCTCTCTCTCTCTCTCTCTCTCTCACACACACACTTTCTATCTATCTATTTATCTCTTTGAACCACCTCTATTCAAAATGTTTTCATTAAAGTTACATGATTACAAAGTTTTCCTTTGAGATACCTCAAGAATTATTGTGAAAAACTTTTCACTACTTTTACATTCCAAGTTTTATTCCGTCATACACAAATATAGTCCTTTAAATAATGAACACCTTTGGTTATTTTCCGTGCCTAAGTCGTCGATTTTGCGTTTATAGTTAGGTAATATACTGATTTCGTTTAACATTTCTATTAGAATACAAAATCGCTTCTATTCAATTATTTCCATTAGAAATATGGGATTACAAACATTTTTTTGTTTACTTTCTCTATTCTTCTTAGTCTCACTTTCTCTATAACTTTTGTACTTTCACTCCTATCGTCATCATACGTTTTTAACCTCTTACTCCCTCGCCTCTATTTAGATTTGTCTTGGTTTTTCTCTATCCTTAGAAGTACTCCTCTCTTACACTTAGCGTCTGTTTCTTTCCTTCTAAAGCTATATCTTATTCTCACTCTCACCCTTCTTCTTTCTATATGTCTCCCTCCCTTCCTTCCTCTTTTGCTCTCTCACTTACCCTCTCTCTCTCTTTCTTTCTCTCTTTCTCTCCATCTCTCTTTCTCTATCTGAACCAACTCATTTCAGTTGATTTCAGAGGTGATTACAAAGTATTTCTTTGAGATACAGTGAGAATATTTGTGAAAACTTTCGCGTTGTATCAAAATTGCGTAGAAATCTCTCATTTCAAGTTTCATTCGGTTCACACAAATGTGTAAACCACAGTCCTTTCAATAACAAAAGCCTTGGATTAATATTTGTGTCTATGTCGCTGACTTTGTATTGATTGTTAGGTAATATATTGGTTTCATTTAACAAACTGTCTACAATACAATAATGCAATATACATATTGCATTATTTGTTTCCACATTCGAATATACAAATTTGACATACACTAGCAAAAAAACCACCCGGAAGGCGGTGTTACTACTAGTATTATATAATTGTTATCCCAAAAGAAGCAATAAAAAATCAGTGCCCCTTCTTTTATGGTCTCATATATCCTATATATTGTCAGTTATTTCAATTATGATGCAAGTGTATTGTTTCTTATTATGAGTCGTATAAATTAATAGAAATTTTCAGACTGTAATAGACATGTTTGTGATATGGTTAGAAAGTTGTTTTGAAATCAAGTAAGCAACCTCATTAATCTTAACAGTCTGGCAGAACATGCACAAGTCATGGTGTCTTCCCTCTTTTTCTCTTCCTGAATAATTTATAAAAAAAATACTAACGGTGTTTACATTCTTTGAAGTATTCTGAATATAAACAGTCCATCGTTTTCTGCATTCAGTTTCATAGAAATGGTATGATGGTATACACACCACACACACACACACACACACACTCACTTAAATACATTCGAACACACATACATACGTACGTACGTATATATGTATGTATGCATTTATGTATGTATTATGTATGAGTAGGTACAATGTAACGGTACATATCATGATAACATCTTATCATCCTCAAAGTTTTATACGTAAGACTGATACCGATTTCCTTCTCCGTGTAAAAGATGAAATACCACATGAGGAATACAACACGTTTACTTTAGAATTGTTGAAAATATTGAAGAAATTTATAAACATTATTTAAATCTATAAAACTTTTATTTTGAGAAAAGAAAAACAAAGTTCAGGAAGTGTAAAGACCTTTTTAAACTCGATCATCATACTAACCGCAAGAATCAGCTGCCATTTCGAGAATTAACTTTTCAAAACATTACTTTCTGAAGACCGATCTGTCATTCACTGCGTAAATTTCTCACCATGTTCACGGCAGCTGCCGGAAGTACTTTCAATTCGCTTGACACACACGCAAAAAAAATTATGTGCAGCTGAGCCACTAAGAACACAGGATTGTGGATGCTGTTGTTTTGTTTTTTCAGTCAGAAAATAATGCTTCATCAGCTGGAACAGTTCTTTGAAACACACCAGATCTGTTATTTAGTGCTGACAGAATGAACTCGATTCCAGAGCAAATCAAAGATAAACAGATTTAACTATACAAACGTCAGCAAACAGAGTTAGCCCTCGGCATTGAAATATACCAAGTAATGCAATATTTATCAGAATGTTTAAAATAATCTAGAAATGGTTATATTAGGGTGAAAATATCTACGAATAATAAAATATTTATCTTTCAGTGAAAGAAAAAAAGCAGAAGATAAAAAGAGGAATACTGTTGTGGATTTTATCACGTAGATTTTTTATTTCTATTTTATGTATTTTTGCGAGGGTTTTTTCGCCTTTTCATCTATTACGGGTTTATTTTTCTTTTGTGAGGGTGGGGGTGTTCGAACCATCACACAAAACAAACGCTGAGAATTACAATGTGCTACCAAAGCTGCAGTAAAGGTCGGATAATATCAGAAGTTCCAGTTCTTCAAAAATGTTAAAATGCCACCACTTTCTTGTTTATTGGCAAATTATACAGATTTAGACTCTCAATGTCATTAATTTGCTGAATAATTTCCAATTATATACCAAACTCTAAAACATTTGTCTACTTGCATCGCTGACAACTGAACAACAACAATATACACACATACATGCATATTGGTATGTTTGTACATGTGCGTACGTCTTTATATATATATTCATCTGCTGGTACATACGTATTTGTGTGTGTGTATGTATATATGTATATAATTCCTTTATGCATGCGTACATGTGTGCAAGTGTGTGTGTGTGTGTGTGTGTGTGTGTGTGTGTGTGTGTGTGTGTGTGTGTGATTGTGTGTGATGTGAACGTGTGTGTATGCCAGATAAAAAGCAAAAATTGAGGAGGGAGCGACAGCGAAATTTCCAGAGACATCGTGTAATATCCACGTACACAAGTCATAAATAAACAAGCTAGTGAGTCGTAGTTTCAAATCCACTAGAAGCGGGGTTCTTTTTAAGATCTAAAAACCCCAGTTTATCTCACTGTCGATCGTAGATACATCTTAAAAAGTTCATTTGAACTATATACTCATTGTCAATTACCAGTGTGATAAACTGTAAATTATGGCCTAGAGTTGGATAATGACAGAAGGTTTGTTGTCGTTACACGTTTCCCTTTTTGCCAGTAGAAAAGTATTTAAAGTATCTTGGTGAAAATAATTATCGATCACCGTGGATGAACCAACGGCCTGTAGGTAGTTGCATAGCATGATAGAAATAGAATCTAAATCTCGCTCGATTTCAGCTGTACCATCATCAAATACGAAGATCATATTCGCAAATGTGGTTCTAGATGTATCTAGGAAAAAGTGTTTAGAATCATCAGGCCTGGAATTCTTTTGATCATACGGGTCTTGGATCAAAACGTCTCTAAACAAACACAAAGCTTCTTTGTTTCTGACTTGGGCACAAGGGCAGTAACCTTGAAGTATTACAGTTACCCAACACCTTTGTCAGTAGTTCACTATATTAATGAAGCCCGGGGCTATGAGAGGCAAAGTTGATTTCGGTTAGAATAGACTGTTTTTAAATATAGAGAATATGCTGAAAAACGTAGTAAAAGTAATAAAATTCTTAATAAACATGCATAATATTAGTCTATGAGTCAGGTTATCTTGTCAAAAATATTGAAACTGTAGTATTTAATGGTAACGACATGACGGTCAGTTAAGAAATTTTCTTTGTAACTATTTGTTTATTATTTAAAAAAAAAAACCACGCATAGTATCATGATTAAGTGTTTTCTACAAAAGTCTCGGTTTGAATGATACCTAGCAAGTTTGATGGGCGGGAATTGTACAGGAGCAGTTATGTATGTATTTATATATGTATGCATGTATGTATGTATAGAAATATAGATACATAGATTTGTGTGGGGGTGTATAAACAGACTAATAAGTTATCTGGTATCGCTGCAATTGTTGCATGAGGAGTCTATATTGTGACATAAGCATAATACAATTGGTCCCATAACTAATACGCTATATAACTCCCAACTCATCGGGCTACCAAATAAGAAGTGAGCATTGACTTTGTTAATTGATCAACAAGTCATTAGGCTTATATCACAAAACAACATTGCTAATGAAGCGATTGTATCAATTTCACATTACATTCGTCTGTTTTTAAATATATTTTACGCCATCGCTGGATAATTTTAAATACCTTTTGGTAATATTGAATTTGTCCATTACCTAACACTGAACTCAGCCCGTCGATGCATTCTGTGTTGAGAGAACGAATTATTTAACTGGTTATTTTGTGATTTGCATCGTTCTGTATCGCCAATTTGCGGTGTGCATCTCTTTGATATGTGTCGATCCTCTGTAATCTAAACTATATATGAGTATGTGTATGTGTATATGTATATATACATATACGTGTCTATATATATGTATATATATATATATGTGTGTGTGTGTGTGTGTGTGTGTGTGTTCGTGTATGCATACACGCACACATACACACACACACATATATATTTATATATAATAAAAGAAGGAAAATGCACATAGTTTACATAGTTTTAATTCTTTTAATATATTAAGTGAAAGACTATTGTTTGTCGACCGGTTTCACTTTCACTAATCATGACATTGAAATTATTGTGATTTCGTATTTTTCTAAGAAGATTTTAGTCCGGGTTCTTGGAGTTTGTGAATGAGTCAAATAGGAGAAAACTCTAAGGGGAGGTAATTGGTGAACATTATTTTTCGGGACAGGGGAGGTAATCGCACTCTTTTGGCGAGGGGTAAATATACAAAAGTTCATGAGTTAAAGTAGTGAGATGAAATATGTACAGTGATGGGAATGTGATCATGAATTAAAATATATACTGAGACAAAAGTTGGTTATGCCTTCATATTTAGGCGTGTTCTGTATTTTTCGATTAATAAATGTTCCTTTATTTAAACGTTCTTGTACAGAGATTGTTTCTTTGTACTGGTAGATGGTGAAAACTGCGAAGTTTGGTTGGATATTACTTGCACATCTATGTATGAGTCCATTTAAAGGAATCTGTCTGTACGTTGGGAAACGGATCTGTTCCTTATGTAGTGTGGTTCTCGGTCTAAGTGACATACTTGTTTGTTTTATATAGTTATGTCCACAACCTGAATAAGGTATAACGTAAATTAGATTTTCGGAAGCAAAAGTGAAGCTTGTTTTAATTGCGAACCTCTTTATTTGTTCGAATAGGAATTCCGAGTTTACAAGTAGGTTGGGGCAAACTCCACAGTTTGGGCGTCCACATTTTTTAACCATTGGTCTCGTGGTTGTTGTGTATTACTTCGCATTTGTCAGAAATCATTTCAGTGATTTGTGTTGTTTTTTGCATTTGATAATTTATGTGTTTACAAAATGTTTGGATCCCTAGTGAGCATAGGTAGGTTTTGTACAATAGTATTGTATTTCTCATTTTTCCTAGTATAGTGAGTTCATATGTACGGTAGTATTTTGAGAAGAGGTGTGGTGTTAACTTTTGCTTCCCTTAGTGTCTTAATGCCTAATTTCTTGGCACGCTTAATTCCATCATCTATAAATAAGGGTGGACATTGTCTCTCGGTGTTGTTCTAAGGTCTTGAAGACGGAGGTCTCGAGTATTTCCATCAGACACTATTGTGCAAATCTTTTTTGCTAAATTAATTGGAATATTTCTTTTGATGTGTTTCGGGTGGCATAATTTATATATATATATGTATGTGTGTGTGAGTGTGTGTGTATGTGTGTGTATGTGTGTGCGTGTGCGTTTGCGTGTGTATTGCAAGGTGTAATCGTTTATATCCTTGTAAATATATTTGTCAAAGGTGTAATCGTTTATATCCTTGTAAATATATTTGTCAAAGATTAGGAGTAAAGGTATATAGAAATATACATTCATTTACATTGCTGTCAAGTACACACTCACGCACACACACGCACAAGCACACACACACTCATAATACAAACACAAGCATACACAAGCATACACACGCACACACACACGCACGCACACACGCAAGCATAAAATGTTCTACTTATTGATGGTAAATTGATAATAGATAAATTATTTCCTATTGATTAGATTTTTGTTTGATATTTGATAATGAATGCAAAGTTCATCAAAATCAAGAAATACGTGTCAGTGTAACTCTTATCCATATATGCATATATGCGTGTATATATATATATGTGTGTATGCATGCGTTGTATGAATCTGTATGTATTCATATATATATGCATGTATGTATGTACATTTTTATATATATATATGCATATACATGTATGTATATATATATATATATATATATATATATATATATATATAATATATATATATATCCATAAAAATACGGATGTATATCAATAATTATAAAAATTACATGCATACACAGATGGCAAGGTTACATTCTTCGTCAAAAGACGGTAATTATGGAATTTCTTTAATTTTCAAATGCTACCTTATTTTTGTGTTTGTTTGTTTTTTGTGTTTTGTTTTTTGTTTGTTTTTTTTTGTTTTTTGCTTTTCTTTTCCTCGGAAGGAGGGTCAGAAAATAACACCAAATAAAAAACATAATTGGAATGAGAAAAAAATTTTTAATAAAACAACGGGAAAAAATAAGAACTGCAAATATCAACATTGTTAGTAATTAGAATTGCTGTGAAAATTGAATAAAGAATAAATAACAGAAATACATGCAGAAATGCTGATTAGTGAGTATTTGAAGATGTGGTAAATACCACGAATGCATTCTGATAAAAACAGTAATGTTAATTGAGTTTGGAGAATCTAGATTTTGCGAAACTTTCGCAATGTAGAAATCAATTTTTGTTGCGCATGTAAGAAATATGTTGCGCATATAAATATGTCTATCGTCCTACATATCGTTACATATATACCATTACCTTTATTCGTGCTTATATATATATATATATATATATATATATATATATATATATATATATATAATATATATATATAATATATATATATGTATATATATATATATATATATATATATATATATTTCTTCGACTAAAAAGGCCGTGCTCACGAATAGCCGCAGTCAAATGATTGAAATAAGTAAAAGAAAAAAGTATATATATATATATTATTGTGTCTCAGACATGCACACACAATGTACACAAACAAGAACACACAAACACATGAATATGCAGAATGCATACATACAAATGTACGCAATGCACACACACACACACACATACACACACATACACACACACATATATGCATATAAAATAACGAAAGCGGCTGTGTATATATATACACACACACACGTACACACACATAGATAGATAGATAGATAGATAGATAGATAGATAGATAGAGATAGATAGATAGATAGATAGATAGATAGATAGAGATAGATAGATTTCTTTACTACCCACAAGAGGCTAAACACAGAGGGGACAAACTAGGACAGACAAACGGATTAAGTCGATTACATCGACCCCAGTGTGTAACTGGTACTTAATTTATCGTCCTCGAACGGATGAAAAGCAAAGTCGACCTCGGCGGAATTTGAACTCAGAACGTAACGGCAGACGAAATACGGCTACGCATTTCGCCCGACGTGCACTCGCATACACACTTACGCATATGCATAAAAACATGAAGTGAATAGACCAACTCCACTTAAAATTTTATAAGATTCTGAATATTCGGAAACGTGTGTGTGTTTGTGTGTGTATGTGTGTGTGCGTGTGTGTGTGTGTTTGTCTGTACGTGTTTCTTATTGTTATGTTGCACGTTCGGATGCCTCTACTACTCTACTCTGCTCCCCTGACGTCTAGACTTCTCCCTCTATATCTACGTATTGGGTTAGCCTACTTCATCGTCTGGGGGCGTCCACACAACAGTTATGTATGAGAGTCAGTGTTTGTATGCAATGAAAAACATCTCTGCTAAACATACTCCGAGGTATCAGCAGTTTGGCAAGAGACTCCAGTACTGTTCTGTTTCAGTTATACTGTGACACTTGGTCATAGTTTGTTTAGCTCAAGTAGGCACAAGATTAGATGATCACACACGACACATTGATTCATTGATCCGGGAATAACTTTAACTGAAGAGGTCGGAATGCTGGGGCGTCTCAAATTCCTCTTACCTTAATGAATCAAGTACATCTGCCCCTGTATGTAAATATGTTTTGGTTTTGGGTTATCTCCATCCACCTTCTACAGAGTAGGGTGAGAACGTAGAGTAACGTTGGCAGTTTGGTCGCTGATGGTCCTAGTA
>NC_042998.1:129191236-129193736 GCF_006345805.1 Octopus sinensis | reverse complement strand
TCTGCAATAGCGTCAAAGTCATTCAAGGTTTCTCAGTGAAATTGCAGAGTTGAAACTGCATAGACATTAGGTGTACCTATACTTGGATGCTAGAGATAATCTCGTGCCTGATCTAACAACATCACCAGGTATTTAGGTACTCTTAGGAGTGATCAGTTTGTTTCAAACTTTCAGACAGCGGCCTCAGTTTTCGCGATAACTTGATATTTTTATATGCTGCAACCATTGCCGGATTTAGGACAAATGAGACCTTGTGATAGTTAAGTTATGAGGTCACATACCTGGACAGTCAGGCATACATGCTCAGGAAATTTAGGACTAAATTATTCAGGGACCTTTTGAGCGGGATGGGCTACTCGACCAGAATTCTAACTGGGCCCCACTGGGCGCTGTTTATCTTGATATGACATCACCATTTCGCGCACATATGGTTGTGATGCATGTACCTGGTGTACCCTTATCAGACGGGTAGTCATGATGGGTATACTGGGCTTCGTATATTTTACCCTGGTGTCACTTTGATGGCATGCACTGCTCTCTCACTCAATAATAATAATAATAATAATAATAATAATAATAATAATAATAATAATAAATTCTTTATCGGCCAAAAGAGCCGAAAATAAATTGAAGAATATTAAAATGACGAAAGACAGTCAAGATTGGAGATTTACATATGCACGTGTCAAAAACAACACAAATGATTAACAAGGAAGTTGATGACAACAAAATTACCTTGTATGGATAAAGCTCCCAACAATAACCAAAGAACTTCATCGATCATGAGTCACTTCGACCATCAAAGACACTATAAGGAGACACCCTTCTCCCATTCATTCTCTCTAGCCTATGGGCGCAAACTTAAAATAGGCCCACTCATTCGCATCATCGTTATCCTATTCACCCACCTTTCAACAAATCTAGTAAGGGCAGCACCTCCCTCCCTACTCACATTTTCCTTTTCAAATGGAATCTTTAAAAGATTTGTCGAAGAGAAAAGTTCTATTTTTAGTCCTTTAAGTATGGTATACCATACCATCTCTTTCACCATAGTCACCAGACATATGAAAACTTCCTACGATTCCTGCCCATAGGAAGGCAGCAAAGCGATCTTCGCAATGGTATCTGCCGATAACCGAATTTGTCTTGTACGTGATGGCAGCTGTCCAACGTAACTCCACATTTAGGCAATGTACGAGGGCGTGCAGCAGCGTTTGTCGTTTAGCGCGCATCAGTAGCTTAGCTGGTGTACTACCATGCTTGAAAAGTTTATCTCGAACTGATTGTTCCCTCATAAGCACTGACAGGCCAGGGATTTCTGGAAATTATCCAAAGGCCCCGAATCGAACGTCTTCCAAAACAGACAAATCTGATGACTCACGTCAATGCCCAGTGTTTCCCTAAGAACGCCGTCGCTCTTACCTACTAATAGTTTTCTAAATCTATGAATTAACGCATAATGTTCAAAATCAATGGTTTGTGGAATGTGTAGACAAAGAAGAAGGAGGACATAGAAAATTGTTTTAAAAAAAAGGAAAAATGAAAGAAATGAGAAGGCTGCAAGTGAGGAGTGTGTGGTATAATGCTAAATAAAGGTAATACATAACTTAGAGGAATATGGTTGTGGTGTGTTGATCGGGCTGTCCTTCGCATGGGAATGAGAAAAACTTGAAATATCTGGAAACTTTAAATATTCAGTGGTTACATGAGAATGCCTTTCAGAACACTTCTTATGTAGAGCACACAGTATCCGAAATTTTTCTCCAAACATAACTGACATTGACGTTGTATTAGATATGAACTCTTGTTCCAACTTGGTGTCCTCTTTGTATTGGTTCTTGAATATATTCGTGATGAGACGGTTGTTCTTGCGAAGTTGGAAATTGGAAGAATGGATATTTAAATTGATAGGTTGTATCTTATAATAGGAACTTTGAATCTAAAAGGCACAGAAAAGCAAGGTACAGTTGCAGTTATTGCGGGGAGTGACTTACTCAAGAGGTTATTTGAAATTAGTACTGTTATACTGGTTGGTCACTTGCTTTGATTGAGGTTTAGCGGAATAAATATTAATTGCAGTCATACTAAATATTTAATAGCACCTATTTTGGGTAGTAAAGTGGGATCGGATCTGTTTTAATAAAGAGAAGATTTTAGTGATAGCTATAGCAACCACAATGTTGGGGAGGATTATATAACATTCTTTTTCCTGTTCTCGTGGTTAGCTTCTTCATTATTGGGTTTAGGATAGGCAGTTTCTTGGCAAAAGCTACAACACCCCAAAACATCACTGTAAAAGGAAAATTTGTTTTTGATGTTTTTGTTAGTATGCAGGCAGGATATATATAGCATAAGAGATATATTGCTGACGAGATTTTCTAAGATATTTGTAGGATGATTGCAGTTTCTATGTCTATAGCTGAGTATCCAGTTCCTTTTGAGAGAAACTGTACTAAAGTGAATAGAAGAATGTTGAAGGGACATCAAGATTTCAAATTAA
>NC_042998.1:129163736-129186236 GCF_006345805.1 Octopus sinensis | reverse complement strand
AACAGATCCAGTTGAGAATCTCTAACAGTTGGCGTGGAAGTTGTGGTACTTTTTATACAGTCTTGTGGAATGTAGGCATGTGTATACATGAGAACATTATAATATCAACTTGTTCTCTCTTTAATTTTAACGCTGCTGTTGATTTTGTGGTTGTTTCTTAGTCCTAAATCAGCCCTGAACTAGAAAACCTGTAATTCAGTCACTGTTTAGAAAAATGCCTAGAGGAACCTACGCCACACAAAAGAAGATCAAATTGTTTGCAGGATATTCAAGCCTTACTTTCATGTGCAAATTTCTCATAGGATTAAAAGATTTCTCATGAGATCAAACAATCTGCCAGAAACCCTTCAAGAATATCAGCAAAAACAGGTTTGGATCTCAGTGGGCTTGCAACTCGAATGCCTGAATTACCAGAAAATTATTTACTGTGTTGTTCACTAATGTGTTTCCCTCACTGTTCGTAACTCTCTGAAGAGACTTAACCCATCGAGAGGTTTTCCTGCTATTTATAAGTCTCTAGCATATCATTCAAACCTCACGGACCAAATGCCTCAGAAGTTTGATTTTATCAAAGTATATTTCCTATCTCACAGTATGCTCTGTTGGAGCAGGGTGTAACAAATTTTATAGACATGCATCAAAGTATTTATTCAGGGCCTCTTTTGAAGTAATTGGTGATGAAAAAGGAGTTTCCCAATTAAAGATGCTGTGCCTTTAATAAAGAAATTATAGGGATAGTTCTTGTCATAAGTGCTTGAACACATTTTGGAAAGCAATTCAACCTGATACTGTTTCTTCAAGTTCCAAGAGTGGAAAAAATTGTGTATGTGAGCGATTACCTGATCCTTGAGGTAAACATACAGTATCGGCATTGTGGAGTTATGACTTCAAGACTTTTTGAAACTATATCATTTGACTTGCCTGAGAAGCATAGAAGAGAGCTGTTCTTCAACGACTTGAAGAGCTTGAGATGAAAGAATATCGATCCCTGAAACGCATATTCGAGTCTAAGAAACAGAACCAAAATCAAAAGAAGAACCATATTGAGGAGATACAGGAAGATAGTATTATCTTAAGCCTACTGAAAATGCGAGAATCTATCACCATTTTCCAGTGGATATGGTATCAAATGTTAACCGTTTTGCTAATAAAGTACTTTTGGAATGTTCTGGAAAGTAGTTTGAGTAAAAAGTGACCCAAGGACCTCTTAGAACCTTCGCCGTCTCTTCTAACAGTAAATTCTGGTTATCTTTCTGTAAAACAGAAAAAAAGTGATTTCCTGAGAGACTAGGAAGAGATTACACCTCTTCTCCATCTCAATAATTCCCTTTTCCTCTCTCCTCCACCCTGTCATCCTTTGCTTTGGATGAACAGCCTGCCAAAATCAGGTGAGGAATTGTGTGATTTTTCACTTGTTAATTTATCATATTTTATTATTTAGAGTTTTAATTTGCTCTTGTATTACTTATCTAAACATACTTTCATTTTACAGAATATATATGTAATTTATCATGTAATAACACCTTTAATGTTTTATTTTAATGTCCATTAGCTTTTATATCTTTGTGGGAGAGAAAACTTTGAAATGAAATGTTGTTTTTTTATATTTATACGTTCTTTCTGTTTATTCTTGTTAGTTATATTATACTGTCATTACATTGTTTTTATTATATGCATTTATATTTTTATTTATTATTTTTGTTTTATTCGTGTTTAAAGAGATACTTTGAGTGTAGACTTCTGTTTTCATTGAGCTTTTGAGTTAATTGTCCGTAAATACATATATTTTATTGGTGTAACAACGAATAAGGCTCCAGAGCGAATTAGATTCTTTAGTAGCAGTATACATACATATATATACATGTTTATATCTATATATGTATGTATATATATAAAATACATGCATACATATATATATATATATATATATATATATATATATATATATATATTATATATATATATATATATATATATATATATATATATATATAATATATATATATATATTATATATATATATATATATATGTCCATTTATTTATCTGCTTTTTTGTCAATAAGCATTGACGAGAAAACCGGTAAACCGGTGCAAATTCGCGAAAATCCTTCGTAATATTTGTTCTGCCCAAATTGCGTAAACAATATCCAATCAGTATAACCTCTGGAGGTTCAGCGAAGCGATGATTGCTCCGCTGAGAAACGGTAAAAAAAAGTTACTTTTCGCAAAAATACCATATGATATTTTAAAAAAGATGAGTGAATCGGCTTCAGTCACGATTTGAAACCTTTGTCACGACTTCGAATTACCAAGTAATTACCTCGTATAGCCGCATCGTGAAACATTTTAAAGCAGAAGAAGACGGATATTTATGATGTAGTTCCGTTTTTTTAATTCCAACAATGACTTAAACACAGCGAGGAAATTTCAACCATAAACTGAAACTGTGTTATAGCCTCTCAGCTTCTCGGGGGTACTTTCCTCTTAGACTTACAGGAATATTATTATTTTTGGTTGCTAACATGAAGAAATGACAAAACAAAAAGGTAGCAGAAGCAATAAAAAGTATGAAATTATCAAAAGAGGACCTAATATCCAGGAAAGAAATCAATATTGTTTTGACGTAATTTTCTCGTTACTGAAATCGATTATTCTCAATTTCGTTATCATGCAACTATCTCATTCCGGTCTTCAGATTTCTGATGACTGCAGTTAATTTCTTCTTCTTCTTCATTCTTCTTCTTCTTCTTCTTCTTCTTCTTCTTCTTCTTCTTCTTCTTCTTCTTCTTCTTCTTCTTCTTCTTCTTCTTCTTTTCTCTCTCTCCCTCTCTCTCTCTCTCTAAATGTATATTTTCATGCATATATATAATATATACATACCTATACGCATATATATATATATATATGAATATATATACATATATATATATGTGTGTGTGTGTGTGTTCATCTCTCTCCTTTCTTTTCTCTCCTCCTCCCATATACTCCACTTCTCTTTCTTTCTTTACCTCTCCCTCTCTCACTCCCTCTCTCGCTCTCTAAATATATGTATACATACATAGATATATATAAATATATAATATACACATACATATACGTATATATATATATGTACATATATATATTCATACGTACATATGTATATTCATATATTCATATATATATATATATATATATATATATATAATCATGTATATTCATATATATATGTGTATAATATATATATATATACATATATATTATTATATTATATATATATATAGATATATATATATATATACAAACGTCCCTCTATATGAAAATACATACATAACGTACTGACATACATAAATACACGCGCGCACACACATATATACATATATATCTACATACAGCTGACGAGGAAAAAATAAAATAGAATCCTATATAAATGAACACCAAAGAAGAGTAGATGCTATTAAGAAGAAATTATCTCCCGTGGTATCATTTATAAGTTTTCATGTTGGGAGTTAATTAAAGTATCTTGTTATGCTATCGTTGTAATAATTTCGGAAAATTATTGTAATGACTAAAATATACATAACAGCAACTCTCTGAAGTCTCTCAAAAGCAGCAGTTAAACAAACCGTTGTACTTGATTGACATTTTCATAATACTCATGTGTAACCAAACAATTTAGATATATAATACGTTTCCACTTGACTACTTGCAACAATTGTATGTAAACAAGATATATTATTGAAGTAATTCCATCTGTTATCTCCAATTCAAGCATATTCGTGTAACAAATCTGTTGAAAATAATATTCAATGTATTAAGAGTGGGAACGACGTGTCATATGATATACTAACTTGTTGAGTTTCCATTCAATAGCTCAGTTTTTGCTGCCTTCTCCGTTTAGCTGATCTGAAGTGATTTTTCATTACTGGGATTATTTTTTTCATTGTGCTGCTAATAATTAGACGTATGGGTAGATGCGAAATGTGTGATTTGAACTCGGTTCTTCACTCTTACGATAGGCTATGACTAACACGATCATGAAACTAACCGCGTGGTCTAACGAGAAATGAAAGCCAATCTCTAGCACATCAGACTAAATAATATTTAATGTACGATACTGTAACTAATATTGTAATACACATATTACAGGGAAAATACATCAGATGTTTCTATAAAACAAATATCTTCACTCCACACATACAAGCAACACACATATATATGCATATCCAAACCTCCCTTACACTCAAACCTTCATGAAATATAATACACATATAAATGCACTATTTTCTCTATCAACGCGCTTACTTATATCACATCCCACCCCCTCAACACCTTCATAAATACTCTAATCACAATACAAACACCACTCCAGTGCATTCTAGCTCACAGGTACTTCCGTTCAGCCTTCCTGATGAATAACTTTATCTCGAAACGTCAATGAATTCTCGTACATATGTAAATCATCTTCCCTGCTAGCTTATACAGTGTAACAGTTTATCATCACAGCTTGCTCATTTAGAGCTGTTATAAGGTGTTATCAGCAGCAACACCACGAGTATTATCACATTAAACCCGTTGAATGCTTACGTTGTGACTACAAGTTCTAGATATAACAGCGAAGCCAAGTCCTAACGTTTACATGATGGGCAACAATCTTGTAAACGTATATACGCACAGAGTTTGATGCCAACAGAGTTTAACCAAATATATTGATAGAATGTTCCTCAATATATATGTATAAACAGTCTCATAAAATCAAAATATCAATAAAAGGAAATGGAGAACGAAAATTAAATTACTAGCTAAATTTTCTAATTGCATGGACTCTGCGTCTTTCAAAGTAGTTTGTTTACATTCGACAATTCCTAAACAGTCTTCAAATAAGTCATTTCGTAACTCAAGACTAAAATATACTTACTTTTCCTGAAGAGATCTAACACTATACCGTTTATTATCTCTTTAAAAGTTACAATTATTGATGATTCTAAAATATCGTTATATTGAAACATACGTGGAATATCTGTTTGGATATTTTGGGGTTATTTTGTTGATGCGGTTCCTTTTAAACTTGTTCCGGTTCCTTTTATACTTGTTCTAACAAGTATATCGTTTCATCTTTTAATTTGCATTACTTTTCCATCTGTAATACAAATAAAATGAACCAAACGTCTTTTAATTTTTCTTCTCCGTTTTCTTTTATTGACTTTTAATTTTAGATAGATAGATAGATAGATAGATAGATAGATAGATAGATAGATAGATAGATAGATAGATAGATAGATAGATAGATAGATAGATAGATAGATAGATAGATAGATAGATAGATAGATAGATATAGGTATGTATGTATGTTTCTTTGAGTTTCGAAAAAAGTCATTCGTAAGGATGGATCAAAAGATGTAAGAAAGGGGAAAATAAAGGAGCCAGGAGTGACTTAGAATTGCGTTTTAGTTTGTATCAGATTACACTGTATAAGCTAGATGGGAATATGTTTTATATATGTACGAGAATTCATTGACGTTTCGAAATAAAGTTATTCATCAGGAAGGCTGTACGAACTGTACCTGTGAGCTAGAATGCACTGGAGTGGTGTTTGTATTGTGATTAGAGTATTTATGAAAGCGTTGAGGTGGTGGGATGTGATGTAAGTAAGTGCGTTGATAGAGAAAATGGTGCATTTATATGTGTATTTTATTTCATGAAGGTTTGAGCGTGAGTGAGGTTTGGATATGCATATATATGTGTGTAGCTTGTATATGTGGGGTGAAGATATTTGTTTTATAGGAAAACGCTTTTGTGGTTGAGTTCATTGAGCATGAATGTTTGATATATGAAAATATATTATTTTTCGCATCTAAGACAAGAATCCAGGAGGCCAGTGTGTAGAGACTAGCTGATCACAAAGAGATATCTGGCTGGGTGATCTACAGAAGAGAATATGGATGAAACGATCGAATAGTCATCGAGACTGATGTCCTGGTGTGTTTATATAAACACACTCAGAAGAAGAGAGAGAGAGAGAGGAGTGGAAAGACTACAAATATACATACTTGATTTGACAGTTAGCTAGTTGGAAATATATATATATATATATATATATATATATATAGAGAGAGAGAGAGAGAGAGAGAGAGAGAGAGGCAGAGAGAGACAGACAGGACAGACAGACAGACAGACAGACAGACAGACAGAGACAGAGACAGACAGACAGACAGACAGACAGACACAGACAGACAGGCAGACTGGCAGAGAGACAAACACAGACACACGGAAGCAGACAGACGGGCAGAGAGACAAATAGATAGACAGATAGATAGATAGTGAAAGAGAGAGAGACTAAAACCCTTATTGGCTTCGCTTTACGCTGTACAAGAATGCTAACTTGGCTAATTTTCAGAAGTTCTCAGACGAAACTAATCGGATTAAAGTGGATTAGCTGGAAATTTTACCATGAATATTAAAATAGTGAAAATGTAGTTGTTGCATTGTTTTACAAATTTTATTACTCCATATCGGCATATATGAGTGTGTATGTAATCACGAGCCTTCGCACGCATGCGATGTGCGCGTGAGTGTACATGCATAAAGATATATAAATGCATATATGAATGGTGTGTGTGTATATATATAATGTCTGTGTGTGCGTAGTGGTATTTTGAGTGCTGCAATTATGTGTGCTAAAGAGTGATAAGCTTTATTTGATGTAAGATACGATACAAATTGTAGAAAGAATACATGTATATTTATTATATGTATATATATGTGTGTGTGTATATATATATATGTATATATATATATATGTGTGTGTGTGTGTGTGTATACATATATATGTATATACATATACATGTACATATATACATATATAGTTAATCCAAACAAGAAAGCACGAAAAAACACAACAACGTGAGACGTGGAACAAATATAGTATTATTGGGCGCTCAGGAAAGAAGGAAAGAAGGAGGGTTTAACGTTTCGAGCGGAGCTCTTCGTCGGAAACATAGGAGAAGGAAAGATCCAGAGAAGGGAAGATAGAGGAAAAGAAATCGCCACGGTACACACGCGGTCACATTTTGAATGTATATACATATACATATATGTTTACATATATGTTTACATATAATTAAACATACGTATTTACATTTATATGCTCATAGAAAGAAAAAACATACATACATACACACATACATACATACATACATACATACATACATACATACATACATACATACATACATACATACATATATCATACGCAAGATGCTGACATCAACAGGAAATCTTCACAGAAATAGTGATATCGACTGGCTCTACCTACGAAGCGGCAAAGGAGCTAGAGGCTTGAGATCTGTGAAGACAGCTTTCGAAATGCCGTAGAGTCTCTCTCAGATAACACTTGCCAAACAATATAAGCAAAAATAAATACACTAACTTAGTGCTGAAAAGCGAAGTGAACAATATCTTGCTTGTCGGTAGCGAGCTCCTCAGGAAGCACTCTCTTCCTGATGACCTCTCTTGCAAAACTAAAACATCTACCACGAAGTCTTGGATGTGAAATGCTTAGTGTACCAAAGACCATGCATGAGTATATTTCCAGAAGGCTTGAAGTAGACAGTAATACTGACATAGAGCGAAACCTCTCTTGGACTCATGACGGCTACATTACACCTCAAAGGCTATGCATTTGCAATTCAAGATCAGGAGATTGCTACTAAATACCTAACAAACGAAAGAGACAGCGAAGCCCTTGAGGTTCCAAGGCTTAACTGAGAACGTAGATTATAACATATTTCTCTGAAAGACATCACACAAGTAATTAGCAGCTGCTCAAAAATGTTATCAAGGTACTACCTCTCTGTGCAACACGACAGTGTCGCAAAAGCAATACACTATGCCATTCAGAAAATAACTGTCCTGAAATAAATATAGAGAATTCCACTTTTGTTGAATGCATACACAAACATCAACACAAGGAATACTGGTGGAACATTTCCATAAAAAACGCCTGTGAAGTGTAATTGTTGTTTGGGACTGACGCAGGAGTGGCTGTGTGGTAAGTAGCTTGTTTACCAACCACATGATTCCGGGTTCAGTCCCACTGCGTGGCACCTTGCGTAAGCGTCTTCTACTATAGCCTCGGGCCGACCAAAGCCTTGTGAGTGGATTTGGTAGACGGAAACTGAAAGAAGACCGTCGCATATATGTATATATATATGTGTGTGTGTGTGCATGCATGTTTGTGTGTCTGTGTTTGTCCCCCTAGCATTGCTTGACAACAAGATGCTGGTGTGTTTATGTCCCCGTAACTTAGCGGTTCGGCAAAAGAGACCGATAGAATAAGTACTGGGCTTACAAAGAATAAGTCCCGGGGTCGAGTTGCTCGATTAAAGGTGGTGCTCCAGCATGGCCGCAGTCAAATGACTGAAACAAGTAAAAGAGTAAAAGAGAGAGAGAGAGAGAGAGAGAGAGAGAGACTTCAACATTACCATAGCAATTGTATATAAAGGCTATGTTAATGATCCTTTCGATATTGTAACAACATTAACAGAAATTCATTTTAATTACCAGTACAAGAAAAAAAGAATAATTGAAATGAAAAAGATGTTTTAGTTCTCTTAGTTTAAAAACATAATCTACAAATACTACTGACATGTCGTTCCATGTGGTTATTTTAGATTAGGATAATAACTTCCGCAGCGGAAAAAATGCGTTGCTGGATTCAGTTACACTGACGGTACAAATCATGCCAAAACCACGTGT
Source organism: Octopus sinensis (assembly GCF_006345805.1). NCBI lineage: Eukaryota > Metazoa > Mollusca > Cephalopoda > Octopoda > Octopodidae > Octopus > Octopus sinensis. The sequence continues at coordinate 129,177,499 of NC_042998.1, read as the reverse complement.
TTATATCTTCTTGAGATCTCATAATGGCCTCAATCAAATCGATTTATAACCCTTTTACAAAGTGGCTTGTTTCCTACGTACGGTATTATTATTTTACTGACTTACCTATTCTCGATACGTTACGTTTATTGATTGAGTAAATATTCAATGAAATTGATCGATCACTTCGTCGAATTTGTTAATTGATTACTCAGACTGATTCTTTATCAGAGTGATGAATTTCATTTGGATTTGGAGGAAAGAAACCTTATTCAGTTTTCTTTTTCATAATAAATTAATTTAACCAATTTCGCATATGCCAGTAACATTTTTCTTTTAGAAATATCGGAAGGGTGAAAAGTAAAATCGAACATGACGGGATTTGAACTCAGATCAGATATAGTAACTAAGTTCCCACAAAGTCGGGTTTTGCCAACCATTTAATAATAAATACTAAAGAAGTGAGTAATATGTTGCTTCCCCCTTTCTCAATGTGTGAAACTACAGTCTCACTTTTGGTAGCATTATCCAGATAAGGTAAATATTCCCTCCAAATTGTATACCCGCTAAGGCACATTAAAAACGCAATGCGTAATAAATGATTCTTCGTTTCGCTAATCATTCAGCCATTTCACTCTGATAAGGAATCAGACTGAATAATCAGTTAAATTTGATGAAATGATCGATCTATTTCATTGAATATTTACTCAATCAATAAAAGTAGCACATCGAGAATAGGTAAGAACTGAGGCTTCTTTGTTAAAGATAATGATTTATCAAAGTAGAGCTAATAACAATATGCTCAAGCAAATATCGTCTTTTAGAATTACAAATCCCAGTCATTCGCTTATCGCCATAACACCACATATTTTCAAGACTCACAACATTGTACGATACGAACACAAAACAGCATTACAAAAACGAACTTGTATCACATTATCACATTTGACCTAATCGATCCCCTACTATTCATAATACTCTGTTTATGACATCTGGATCATAAATGTCTTAAACAGATTCCATACTATTACAAGCATCCGTGTAACTTCTCCGGATTAAAACAACTGCGAAACTTTTTCCTCGATAGTTAAACATAACCCAGAAAAGGTTTAATCCCCTTTAACTAGGTGTCATCATCTGACCTCCTAAACTAGAGGTCAGAAACATTTACATGATATATACACCTCAATTTTTAAAGAACTAGAAGTCAACTACCCACCTTCACAGATGGCAGCCGACATAGTTTAACGCATTTTAGACTGTCCCCTCACTTGTCGGAGCATAATTTTTGTAGATGACGACACCTTGTTAAAAGACGTTAAACACTCCATATTAACAAAATTACTTTACTGGTACTTAATTTATCGATCCTGAAAGACAAAGCCTACCCCAGCGGAATTTGAACTCAAAATGTAATGATAGACGAAATGCCGCTATGCATTTTGCCCAGCGTGATAACGATTCTGCCAGCTCGAATGCAAACGTGGAAACTTAATTTCTTCAATACCGAAATTATTTGTACATGAAGAAGGCTGCGAGGCGGCCGTAACCCTAAGGATATCAAGTGTATTATATATATATATATATATATATATATAAACCATTAGAAGTCGGGAGTTATGAAGGGTTAATATATTTATTTAGCTACATGACATCGTTAGGGTTGCGACCGATTCGCAGCCTTTTTCATGTAGAAGTAATTTCAATATGGAAGAAGTTATGCTTCCATGTTTGCATTCAAACTGGTAGAATCATTAGCACGCCGGGGAAAATGCATAGTGGCATTTCGTCCGCCTTTACATTCTGAGTTCAAATTCCGCTAGGATCGGCTTTGTGATACATTTTTTCGGGGTCGATAAATTAAGTACCAGTGAAATACTGAGGTTGATGTAATCAACTTGCACCCGCCCCAAATTTCAGCCTTGTGCCTATAGTGGAAAGGATTAATATGCTTGCTCGGCATTATGCAATACAATTGTATATTCACAAATCAATGCAAATAAAGAAAGCAAGCTCATCAGATCATCAGATCATCAGAACATCATGGTTACACCAATGATTCGGATATATACATGTTTCAATGTATATGCGCTTGTGTTTATGTTTAATGTTTAACTCAGCGTTCAGGCAAGTAGTATAGAATAAGTACTAAAATTACTAACAGCTCTAATAAAGAAGCAGCCCAGTAACTCAAACCAGTATAATAATAAAGGACACTATATACATTATAATTGTACATCATATACATTATATTTGTACGTTATATTTGCATACATATATTTATGACATACATGCACATAAGAAGATATAATGTATATATACAGATACACGCTGCATATCCAAAGGAACAAACGGAAATACAAATATGAGTTATACACTGCAGATCAAGATAAATATATGTTGCATGAACAAGAGCTAAAAGTGCGCCATCATTAAAGACAACAGTATTGATATGAATAAAATATGGAACAACAGTAATATCACAACAATAGTATTATAATAAAAAGGTATCCAGGAAAACAGCAAAAATAGAAATATCAGCAACCGCAAACGAGGACAAGAAAAAAAAAACAGAAATAAGTTAGTATGTAGAAGACTTAGTATTCTTTTGGTGAACATTTATTTGTATATCTTAAGTATATTCGTATTTGAAAGTGTGCATATATGTGTTTATACATATATATATATCATATATATGTTATAGATTTATAATATATATATTATATATATATATATATATAATATAGATATATATATAATATATAATATATATATATATTATTATATTATTATATATGCATATATATATAAGTATATATCTATACGTATATAATATATCTATATATATATATATATATATATATATATATATATTATATAATTTATTGAAGTTTAAGCAGAAATCTGCATGCTCTACTCGTACATTGTGTCATATAACACATATTTATAGTGCACATCAATATATATATTATATGTGTAAATATATTCGTACGTGTACTAGTAATATGTGTTATATACATACACATATATATTTACACATAATGCATATGTACATATATATAATATATATATATATATATATATATATATATATATATATATATATATATTATATATGTGTGTGTGTGTGTGTGGTGTATAATATATATATATATATATATATATATATATATGCATCAGGCAGTCCGTTATTTGCATATATATGTATGTGTGCTTATGTTTATGTATATATACACACACAAACAGTAAAATATTGATGTAGCTGCGCGATCACGTACGAGTGCTGTATATGTGTGTGTGTGTCTGTGTGTGGTTGTGTGTGTGTGTCTGTGTGTGGTTGTGTGTGTGTAAATATGAAGTATGGGTAAGAATGTAGTGTTATCAACAATCCATCACTCAATACATAAAATACAGTCATAGAAACACTGAGTGATTTCATCTCAAAGCTTCTTCCACGTTTGTTTTGTGATTAATTCTTCCAATTCGTTGATAATCTGTTTCAATGAATTATCTTATATGCACATATACATATATATATATATATATATATAGATATATATAATATATATATATATATATATATATATATACACATATATATTCATTTATTATATATATATATATATATATATATATATATATATTGCATTTATATATATATATATATATATTATATATATACATATATATGCATATATATATGTGTGGTGTGTGTGCTTTGCATGTCCGAGAACGGGAGTAGGCTGTAGATTGCATGTGTATTCCGAGCCCCCAAGGCCAAGAAAAGAGTATCACTACAGAAAATAAAGTATAAACATCTATTATATACGATATTGTTCTCTGTCCGGTACCCATTTCTTTCTCATTTACTGACTTACATGTAATATATGTGTTGCCTGTTGGTGTTTATACACATGTATATATATATTATATTATATATATATATATATAATATATATATATATACATATACATGGATATGCATATGCATATATATATTGACTATATATATATTGCATATATATATTGATTGACTATTGCTCTCAGCTATGGTCACCATCCATTGTCAAGTTGATCACAGAACTTGAGGCGATCCAACGAAGCTACACAAAAGAATAGCCTCTATGCAGAATGTAAGCTACTGGGAAGACTCAAGAGATTAAAATTATATTCCCTGGAGCGTAGGCGGGAAAGATATGCCATAATATACATCTGGAAGATCCTGGAGGGAATTGTCCTGACTTTGGCATCGAGAGTTTACGCAAATGCCAGAACTGGGCGCACTGCGTGGTGCCTAGGACTCCAAACCTGCCATCAAGATGTAGGACAAGATTCTGTGATAGCCTGGGCTTCCGAGGCCCCACAGCTCTTCAATATCCTTCCCGAAGAACCTGAGAGACCTGCATGGGGTGGATACAGATGTCTTTAAAATGAAGCTGGATCTCTTCCTGTCAGGTGTCCCAGATGAACCAACTTCACGGGCGGAGGGGCAGATGAGGGCACTGCATCGAACTCTCTCATGCACCAAATAGCAGTTGCTAGAAAGCCTCCATGAAGTGAAACAAGTAGCAACCACACATGGCGGTGCCCCAGCATGGCCACACTGCATAAGCTGAAACTAGAATCAATCAATCAATCAATCAATCATATGTGAATAACTATGTGTATGCATGTACATATAGATATATATATATATATATATATATTTGTATTTTGTCGGTTTATAAGAATAAATATTTTACGGTAAACTGAAGGATTACTCGATACCTTTTGTAAAGCATATATCTATTATCCTTTAACAAGAATAGGGACTTCGAAGTTCCAATTAAGGCAAATGAGGCCAAAACTTCGCTGTCACTGTCAACACTATCCGTGTAAAATCTTATATATAAAGAGGGGTTGCTGAAAAGTCCCGACTTTAGGTAAAATAAAATACAGGAGAAGCAGTTAATTATGATTTTATTCAACATATTCCCCTCTCAGATTTACACACATTTTGCAGCGGACCCTCAGTTTTTCTATGCCCTGTAAAAGAATTCGAAAGGTTGGGCCTCCAGCCGGCCCTTTCCCAACACCCTTAAAGCCAAGAACTTTTCAACACCCCTCATGTGTATATATATATATAGATATGTATGTTTACATATGCATATAAATATATATGCCATATATTTATTATATGTATACATATATGCATACATAGAGATATTATGAATATATATATATATATCTATATATACATATATATATATATAATATATTATTATATATATATATATATATATATAATATATATATATATATATATATATATTATATATATATATAATGCATACATATATATGTAGGGATTATATGTATAAATATCTGCATGTATATACATATATGCTGACCTATGTTTACCTCCACTCTTATTTCTTTAAAAAGTTTAGGTTTTGCCAGAAAGTCCTAATGTCTGAGTGGATCTGCTTATTATGTCTGTTCCCGCTTCAATGTATTTCACTCTCTACTGCATGCATATATATGTGTGCATTTATGATTCTGTGAATCTGTGTGTACGCATGCGTGACTGAATACATGCATGTAACTATGTGTGCGTTTATTCCTCTCCTACTTACGTTATCTTCGCATTTATGTGTATAGATAGATGCCAACGATTAAGTATATTTTTTAACTACTCTTCTGAAATAGATATGCATGTAAGACCTTTTATTGGTGTTTATTTTACATGTGTTTACATCTTAACATACATGTCTGCACACGGCCTAACAATATTTATTCAGAGAGAAATATGTAAATATATACATTTTTCTAAACCCATTATGTTGGGCATTTGGCTCAATTGTTAAAATTCTTCATCAACAAAAAGAAGAAAATATTTTAGGATACTCTACATGGAATTATATCTGTTTGTATGTAGTATATGTGTGTGTGTACGTATATATCTATAAAGTTATTCATATATATATATAAACACACACATTCACATATACACATGCACAGAAATACGTCTATATGTGTGTATGTAATGCTTGTGCGAATGTATGTTTGTGCATATTATATATATATATTACATATATATATATTATATATATATATATATATATAGATATATATATATATATATATAATATTATAATATATACATTATATATATACATACATTTATATACATATATATATATATATATATATACATAACTATATTTATACATATATAAATATATATGATCATATGGTTCTGTATAGTTCACACATCGGCCTAAGTATACGTATTAAAACAGAAATATGTGTACCTATACGTACGTACACATATGTGTGTCTATATATATTATATTATATATATATATATATATATATATATATAATATATATATATATATATATATATATAATATATATATATGATGACTGATATGTATATTGTGTATTATGTGTGTGTGTGTGTACATATATGTATACATGCCTGCATGTAGTCGTGGATGCTATATATATATATATATATATATATATATATGTACGTATACCTGTGTATATATATCTGCATACATATGTGTATGTATATAGCACTAACTATTTATATACAGAGTGAGAGAGAAGAGAGAGAGAGAGAGAGAGAGACAGTGAGGAGAAGAGTGATGGAATTTTGAGTGGGAAAATATCTAAAAACAGCAAAATATGATTTGCTAATAATACTTAAACAATGTAACGGAAACAACAGAGTTAAACAACAGAAATACCAATAGCAACAATACCAACAACAACAACACCGTAATAACAAATGCAAGACACTCTACAAGAACTACAACAACACGTTTAAGGAGCGCGTAGGTAATGATAAATACATTCCTTTTATGTGCATCTTCCTGTTCCATGAATAAGAAGGAAAAAAACGAAATAACAACAACAACAACAATAATAATAATAATAATACCAATAATAATGATAATAATCACATTGTTGCCTCTTTATATATATGAATAGTACGTGAAGAGAAAGTATTGTCTAGCAGAAGTGGTAAGGCTGTGCTAGAGTGTGTTAGCGGCAGTTCGTTATTGGAATTACCGTAAACATGGCTGAAATCAATATATTGGTCCATGATAAATATGTTAAGCTATATATATATGTATGTATATATATATATATATGTGTGTGTGTGTGTGTGAGTGTGTGTGTGTGTGTGTGTGTGTGTGTATGTGTTTTTGTGTACATATATATATATACATATATATGTATGTATACATAAACATATATATTATTACTTATATATACATATGAACATATAGGTGTGTGTGTATGTGTGTGAGCTTGTGTGTGTATATACACACGTACACACACTCACACATGCATATATACACACACACATATATATATATACATACATACTTTCGACTTACATATATACATATATAGGCACATATACATACGAATCCGCTTGTGGAGGTATGTCTTAGATATTTTAACTCTCTAAACCCATTTATAATAGTTATAAGTATCTGTTCTAAATACTATAATAAGATATATATATATATATATATATATATATATATATATATATATACATGTGTGTGTGGGTACATGCACATATACATAGAGACACACTCACATATACACACACCTATGTACATATGTATTTATAACTAATAATTTATATGTTTATAAATACATACATGTACATGTACATATATATATATATTATATATATTATATATATATATATATATATATTATTATATATATTCATGCGTATATGCATAAGTATGCTTGTTTGTATGCAATTACCTATACGTACCATGTATGTAAGTTTTGTTTCTAATGTAAAAGAAAATTATAAGAACACTCAGTGTAGAGTGTATAATTATATTTATTCGGTCGGCTCCGCTTGCCGTTATTTTAGGTTTACCTTGACACGATCAATCAAATGGCATGATGTGCTGCAAAGAAATTTTTTTTCTTTACTTAAGATTAATGAAAATTTTTCATTATAGTACATCATGCCATCTGACTGATCGTGTGAACGTTAAACCTAAATAGAATAGCAAGCGGCGTCGGTTACAAAAATGTATACATGTACATATATATGTGTGCTATTTTTGTTGACGCTTATGTTGGTAGTCCTTGTGATAATTGACGTGGCACTTGTCGTGTTGGTGGTACATTTAATAGAAATGATAGATCTATTTGTGGTGATAGTGTCATAAGCTGTTGTAACGACGCTGTTGTTTTTGTCTAGCTTCACTTCAATCCCGATCGAACCTGTGATGATAGGCTATAGCAATCCAATTTGCACATCAACAATAGTCTTCGCAAGACCATACTGGCGAATTTTCTCTTTTTAACATGTCATTTTGTGACTTGAGTGAGACTTGGTTGCTGCTTCCAGAAGATTCACAGAAACGTAGAGGGTTCACATTTTGACTTTTTTATTTTTAAATTTTGAAGACAGCAATTGAAAGGAGATTTGTGTGAAGCGAAAAATGAAGGGAACATTCACACACACCTTAAGTTGTGGAGGGGATATTAAGAACGGAACGCGTCCTGAACCTCCCATGAAACCCAATGTAACAGGAGGACGAAAGAAGAGTTTATCCAAAAAGGAGGAGGTAACACCTCAAATGCATCGTCCGTAAAAGAAAAAAAAAATTAGTATGAGTGTAAGCAAATTTAAAATCTGTTTCTTCAGTTATAAATCACATCTTCAGAAATGAAAAAAATAGAAATAACTAAGACTTATTGCATGAAAATTGAACGTGCCTGCCCAAAATATTGATGAAATAGAAATTGAACTGTTATAGCTACAATGCCTTTAATGATTGTTTGCTATGGTCAGTACTGCAGTAGGCCTAACAACAAAAATACCAATAGCACATCGAATGAACGATCTTCGAAAATTGAACGAAATCATGCCATCTTTGTACAGTGGAGCAATATATTATATAGAACCAAGCAAAAAGTTAAAGTGGGGTGTAAGACCAAAATAGCATCGTGAAAATAAATTCTCCGTAACAAATTATAACACTAAATTGAAACTTTATTGTTCTAACAGCTGTAAACAAAAAAGATTTTCAGAAAGTCGGCCATTTAATAGCACAGAACACCATAAATAACTAGTCAAATTTAACAAACATTAGCAATTATATACACATAGATATATCAAATTAAGTAACAGGATTTTAAGTAGTAATGCAGTACGACCGTTTCAAGGGGCTCCGTGTAATTGAACATTCCTATTTACCTTCGCTTATACTGATATAGCAATCGTTAAGCATGTTGCATTTCATCTCCGCTTGTATGCGGTTTAAGATGTCGCTCAATATGGCTCTTAAATAGTTATTTTTTTCCTCTTCTTAAATTGATATTTTCACTTACTTATGTTTATGCCAAATAATAATACTATATTCTTTTGTATAAGCGTATATATGTATATATGTGTGTGTATGTGTATAAAAACCCTCTTTTTATATTTACCTGTATGCATTATTTTTATACTATTACACCTACTTTTATCAGTACACACTTTTTTCTTCTATGCTTATATCTAATTATGTCTATGTATTACCATTGTTTTATTATCCGGCTTCTGATTCATTACTTTCAATCAATAGATAGTATGTATATCTTTCTAGATATTCCATATGTAAGTGGTTTGAGTGGTCTTTTTAGAAAGCACCTAGTAATTAATTAAGTAAAGATGAGGTATTAAATTGATTCTACCTAATAGTAATCTTCCTTTTAATGTTTAAAATTTATCCATATACATCTTTTAGCTAACTTGGTTGTTATCACTTTCTAGAATCTTAAAAATTTATTTCATCTCTATACAACGTATTGTTTATAAAAGTTCTCCCATTGAGCCCTGCTACTTACCTGGATCTTACTGTGTATCATAAGTTTCATAGTGTTTGCTCCTTTAACTGGTAACAACATAATGAATTAATGTCACCCCCACACCATCTCTTTTATAGACAGTTACTTCTAATTGACTCTTTCTAAAGCTTTGTTTCTTTTTCTTGTGGGTAGCGGGGTACCTGTGACAATATTTATGACCAACAGCCAGCCAGGAGATGGCAACTCACTTTGCTCTTTATTCTAAATACACACAGTCTTCTAGTCTCAGATTTTAGTTCATCATAAAGAGATAGATAGATTGGAAATGAATTATAAACCTATGACCCCCACTCTGTTCCATGCCACTCTAAAAAATTGTAGTCTGTTCTCTTAACTATTTTTGCTACAATAGCGACAAAATGAATTTCTTCCATCTTCTTGCTCTCTTAAAATATTTAAGAAAAATTATATTAATGAATCTTGTCTGTTGAAGTTCCATATTTGTGCAGCTGAAGATAGTACTACATTTACATTGACGTAGTGATTGCATTGTTCAATTAAATGGAGCCATTTGAAGCGGTCGTACTGCAGTACTACTTGAAATCCTGTTACTCGTCTTGGTGTTAATCACCTTACTTCTAGCTGTGCGGATAATATGACCAGGTGCTTCAACTGAATCTTAATTACTTCTGTGTGTGTGCGTGTGCATGTGTGTGTGTGTATTCTTTTATTCTTTTACTTCTTTCAGTCATTTGAATGCGTGTATGCTGGAGCACCGCCTTAAAAGGTTTTAGTCGAAGAATTCGACCCCAGGACTTATTCTTTGTAAGCTTAGTAAGCATACATCGCCAGCATACATCGCCACCACTATTCCATGGTGGTGGCGATGTATGGTGGTGATGATAAATATCAATATTTCAGATGCTCATTAGGGCTTAGACCTGGCAGAACCTTTAACATACCGGCCAAAATGTTTGGCGACATTCTGTCCGTTTTTACGTTCTGAGTTCAAATCACGTCGAGGTCGACTTTCTTTTGCATCCATTCGGAGTTAATGAAATAACCAGTTGAACACTGGGGTCGATCTAATTGACTCATTCTATCCCCTGAAATAGTTACCCTTGAGCTTAAATTTGAATCCAATATTTTTAAGATGATCACCAATACTAACTAACCTTCCAATTTGAATATATATCAATTATATCAAATTTATATTTACATCGATGTTGTTGTTTTTTTTTCGAAATATGTTGTTCTTAAATTATGCCTATAACGTATCCAAATATTTATTGAAAGTTAGCAATAAACTACAAATTATTAAATAATTTTAGGTCCCGAATTATATATATTTTTTCCTGTTTATATGTGTGTATACGTGTGCATAGATACATACATACACATATGTTCATGTCCATAAATTATATGTGTGCGCATGTGTGTGTGGTGTGTGTGTGTGTGTGTGTGTTTGTGTATACGTACACACAAATCTCCAAAAATAACAAAATCTAATCTGTTGGTAATTTAACATCTTCAGGCAATATCAGTTGATATATAGATTTTTTTTCCTTCACTATTTTAATTTGGCGTCAGATTCAAAAATACAGCTACGATATATTTACGTTTAAATCGATATACTGAATTAGATATAGTTGGTGTAATAAACTGACACTTGAATTGGTAATTGTGTATTGACTATCATCGCTTCAGACTGTGCACCAGTTTACCCCTCTGGGTTTAGGGGGAAAAAAACCTCATTCATATCTTTGAAGCCAGACCTACTCGTGTCAGGATTCGTGTGGTGTCTGTGTTTGAGATGTTTCCTAAACACCCCCCTCCCATTGAGAACTCATCTATAATTTTACTAGACCTATTTCACAAATATAAGAAATCCCTGTTGTTGATGTCTACTTAAGTGCTCTCACCTTTAAAGATATATTAACCGTGTCGAGAAGACCAAGAGTCGTTCGTTCTACTATCGTAAAATGTGGTGATTTTGTTTATCGCTCTAATTATTCTCTATGCTCAGTAATCTCGTCCAGCCTTCTATTAAAATTTACTTCTGTCAAATAGTCAGTAGATAGTCAATAGATTTAAAGAGAATGTACTAAATAATCAAACAAGTGGTTGTTAATTTGTTTGTATCACTACCTAAAAGTTGTATTTATTCTACTTCTTACTAGTGCTCTAAACTCTCAGTTGACCGTTCTTCAAAATTTGACAGGAGTCAATTACAGACTGACCCTTGCCAAAGTCTGAAGATTAGTGTTCGTTTTTTTCTTGGAGGAAATAAAGCAAAGATTTCCCGTTGCCTTCTGCGAGTTTATTTATAGTTTACTCGGCAACTCTCCCATTCTTTTGACTTTAGCCTTGTCGCACAAAGCCTAACTAACCCTTAAGCGGAAGCAATGGTTCGCACATCTGGACAGACCCACCTGGCGGGCCTTCGTCACACATGTCCAAAAGGCTAGCTTTCTCCACGTATTCTATGCCTCAACCATAGAATCATCTTCTGCTATATGACCCGTAGCCGGACTACTTGACAGGTACTACAATCCCGGATCAAAGCGGACTTGAAAGCAGTGGGAAATAAGGAGTAACACCAAACTCACCAAATCTCCTGAACTCCCAAGCTGGAACCTTACCACCAGATGCAGTTTAATGACTAGCCTAGGACTAACTGGTACTCAGATGATCCAACAGAGAGTTGAAGTTAACGATCAAAACTATTATAACACCCACCCACGTCATAAACACTGAGTAAGAATCAGTTAATACGGTCTCCCCTTCAAATATCCCAATTAATTAAACAAATCTCTTACAAATCCCATAATTATTGGCTCACATGAATACCATCAAAGAATTTGTTTTTATGTCAGGTATTTACTATGAAATGTCCTGATGGTATTACGTTTTCATGAATCGTTGAACTCCACACCGAAAGCTAATCGAACAGTTACAACTTCATGTTTGCAGTTCTTCCACTCTTTACTCTTTACTCTTTTACTTGTTTCAGTCATTTGACTGCGGCCATGCTGGAGCACCGCCTTTAATCGAGCAACTCGACCCCGGGACTTATTCTTTTGTAAGCCCAGTACTTATTCTATCGGTCTCTTTTGCCGAACCGCTAAGTAACGGGGACATAAACACACCAGCATCGGTTGTCAAACAATGCTAGGGGGACAAACACAGACACACAAACACACACACGCATACATATATACGACGGGCTTCTTTCAGTTTCCGTCTACCAAATCCACTCACAAGGCTTTGGTCGGCCCGGGGTTATAGCAGAAGACACCTGCCCAAGATGCCACGCAGTGGGACTGAACCCGGAACCATGTGGTTGGTAAACAAGCTACTTACCACACAGCCACTCCTGCGCCTATACTTACTCTATGTCACTACTTACTCTATGCCAACAAGATGGGGTGAAACTTTGAAGATTGTGTATCTTGTCCACAGAACTACGGCAACGCCAAAAGAATACGAATCACCAATCTCTTTAGTTCGGTTCGTTATCCAACATCGTACCGAATCAGTTATCTCGACGCACAAAACACAAATCTGCCTTTGCCATCAGCTGTATGTTTATGAACTTTAAACAGAGATTAATCATAAATCAAGCATAGAAATAACTTACTTAGTATTTTTTTCACCTCGCTGTGAACTGTTCTTCACCTTTTTGAAACTGTTTATGGTTATTATATCGTGTGTATTATATTCGGGTTCTACTTTAGCATATTATCATAACCAAATAAAAATCTCTCGAAACCATATTGAACTATGTTAAAAGCACATTTAATACTGGTTAATACCAGCTTACATTTCTCTAAAATTCTAATATATTCTTGTATGTCTTAAGTACAGAGAAAAGCTTTATGATAAAAGTTGTTGTCGAAATAACCTTTGCACATTTTAATGATGATGGCAAGATTTGCAGGCGAAATGCTGGTAGACGA
>NC_042998.1:129141236-129158736 GCF_006345805.1 Octopus sinensis | reverse complement strand
ATATACCGGAGTAAACACATAAATGTGAAACAAGGTGGAAAAAAGAGTACTCAAATACCAGTGGTAGAGTAATATGCTTTATTTAAAGCAGCAGAAAATTCAACAAAATCTGTTACTCTGAGTTCTCGTTGCCGTTCATCAGACAGTTTTTGCTAGAAAAACTGTCTAGCAAAAACTGTCTGATGAACGGCAACGAGAAACTCAGAGTAACAGATTTTGTTGAATTTTCTGCTGCTTTAAATAAAGTATATATATATTATATATATATATATATATATATATATAATATATATATATATATATATATAATATATAATATATAATATATATATATATATAATGATAACAATAGCAATAATAATAATTAAGATTCAGATGAATAATGTACTTAAACTGAGTCTCCAAGCCAGTTCGGTCTAGTCCGCGGAGGTCGAAGTTAGGTGAATAAAATGTATATAAGTATTTATATTATTTTTTCATTTTATAAATTCTTTATTGGAATTTTATACAAAAAAATTTGTCTTTCATTCATTGTTACTTTATTTTATTTATTTTTTTATCTTATATTATTGTATTTTTTATATATCTATACACCCTCTTATATACTGCTGTAATTTCTATGGATTGTGGAGGGGTTTGTAACTCCCCTTCATAAAACTCATGGTATAATATAATGCAATATGGTGTTTACATTTATATTTATAATTGTACAATTATATTTCATAAATTCAATAAAATTTTTTTATATATGTGGCATTTTTATACCTTCTACCTTCATATACCTTCTTATATTTTTATACCCTCATATCATTTCATGTTGTTTTTTTTTCATAATGTTGGTAATTTTTATTTAATAACATTTTTTCAAGGTTTTTTAAATAAGTTTACCAGATAAAGAAATATTCATATTCTTTTAGCATTTAATCTCTGGTTTTGATTCAATATGTACTCCTACTCAGATATCTTAACTTGAGTATAGAGGTTCACTCTTGAATAGTTTTAGTGTAACCACCTTAGCAATATGCTAGGGAAAGCCTTACATGCTTTCTCTTATATATTAAAGTACCCCACTTTTAATGTTTAGATTGATTTATCTATCCTTTTTCTCTTGCATAGTTCTAAAATCCATCTCTAAATTTTATTATAAAACATAAACTTTTGCTAAATCAGGATATACATCATTACCTTCACATTCAGTTCCCACATTTGGAACTCATTGTGACCGCTTTTGTTTCCCAATATATGCCCCTTTTATTTGATAATCATAGTATGTTACCTACCACTGTACTTCCTCTTTCTGGTAGAGAAGAGGTGATGACCAGAAAGAGGAAGTACAGTGGTAGGTAAACATACTATGATTATCAAATAAAAGGGGCATATATTGGGAAACAAAAGCGGTCACAATGAGTTCCAAATGTGGGAACTGTAGTAGGCTTTAGGTATACATTTTTCCTCAATTTATTCTGCCACAAAAATAGCAAATTGGAACAATTGTACTGATGAAATTTTGCTAAAAAATAAAGGTTTATCCTTTATGTTGGGAATCTATATGGTCGTCTGCTTCCGAGGAGAGTAGTTTATTTCAAATTGGTGCAATATTTTCATTGGTCGAATCGACTAAATGGAGTCGCTTGAAACGACCTTAATGCACTGATACCTGGACATCCTTGTTACCTATTCGCATTATATATATATATATATAATATATATATATATATATATATATATATATATATATATATTATATATATATATATATATATATATATATATATATTATATATATATATATATGTATATAATATATATTATATATTATATATGTATTATATATATATTATATATATGTATATATATATATATTATATATATGTATATATATATTATATATATGTATATATATATATATATATGTATATATATAAATATATATATGTATATATATATATATATAATATATATATATATATATATATGTATATATGTATTATATATATATATATGTATATATATATATTATATATATATATATAATATATATATACATATATATATATATATATAATATATATATATATATATATATATATATAAAGGATCAAAGGTCCTTCCTGAACCATAGACTCAAGGGATCGGTTGATTTTCCAGAATCTGTAGGGTATATATTCCCACAATTCTGCACGACACGCTGATCCATTGCAGAAGATAGATAGATAGATAGATAGATAGATAGATAGATAGATAGATAGATAGATAGATAGATAGATAGATAGATAGATAGATAGAATTTATGTATAAGCACGTATATACGTTTACGTATATGCGTGTGTGTGAATGTTTGCGCCTGTGTGCGTGCATATGTGTATGATCGTATTCTTTCATGAAGCAGACCTAGACATCATGAATTATACTATGACGAATTTTATCAGAGTCATCATTTCACCAGTTCACAATGGCGGGAAAATTAAGTAAACAACGTGGAAATAAAACTGGACTGCATGAACACAGCGAACTCGTAACTTGCATTTCTTCTACCGTTCTCGTTGACAATCATAACCGCCAACTTAATGCACAAAGCAAAAATTCATATGCAAAACATTTACCAACAACACACAGGCATACATGTATGTATGCATGCACGTTTGCATATATGTATACATTTGTGGGCTGGGTGTTATTTTATTATTGCCAGCTTCTCAACTATAGGAAATTATATAATCACTCTATATATGGTAAGTACTATTTCTTGTGTATATATAGATTATCTTTATATGTACGCTGTTTTTTTATAAAATAAACCGTAAAAAGTGTCTAACGAAAATGTTCCATTCACTCAGTCTTTTGACCGAATATACACACGAACGATACTACTGCGTCTATATAAAGGAAATGCTTTATCCAAGGACGAAATGTGCAGATCGATCTCACTTTACAATCGGGTGATCAATAATCTAACCGCTCAAGCAATACGTGTTTGAACAAACATCTAGCGAACTCAAATCACTTTTTGCGTTTGTGATGAGCAGTTTTATGATTTGATACCAGAAAGCAAGCAAAATCGATGTATGTCTGTGTATGTGTGCATGAAAAATCCAAAACTGGAGAGTAAGTTTATACAAATGCAGGATTAAACGCCAAAATCTTACAACTGTTAGTTTCACTATTTTTAATCATCATCGGGTAATGATATTAATCCATCAGTTTGTTGTATGAATGCTGAGATAATTATCTCAACATTCAAAGAACCACGGTATATTGACATCATTACCGACTATCCGAAGTGTTATAATAAAATCGTTGTTTAATCCAGTATCTCAATAAGGTGATACGTGTACTGTGTCAGTGGGTGCATCAAATATACAGATAACAAAATTTATATCGGATGGATGCATCGTTCTGAATTTACAATACACATGCAGTACAGTTCAATTTCGACTAACTGAGATTATCCGTAAAATTCGGAAATAACAAATTCCATTTCCGGTATTTGGAAATCTAAGACAACAAACAAAGGAAATATCTCCAATGATGTCAATTAATGCAGTCTTTTTGAATATACAGTAATCCCTCTATTGCGGGTGTTACGTTCCAAAAAATATAAAAAATATAAATACCTATCGGCCGTAGAAACCCTTCCTTAAACATATCGATAGTCATATCAGAGATGACTTGGATATGTTAAACCACCTTCCAAAAAAGGAAGAAACAATCATGGTTTCATTTGATGTAGTTAATTTATATACCAGTATACCTCATAATTATGGATTAGAGGCAATACAGTTCTGGCTGGACCAATTTCCGGAAGAAATACCAAAAAGGATCAGTAAAGAATTCATTACTAAATCGGTTGAATTCATCCTACAAAATAACCACTTCATGTTTGACAATACATTTTACCGTCAAAAATCTGGAATTGCTACGGGTACAAGGGCAGCACCACTCATTGCAAACCTAACAATGGGCTACCTGGAAATAATTGTTTTATACTCTGGAATGAAAACACAGATAAACTCCTAAAATTCAAAAACCTATTGAACAACATCAACCCAAATATACAGTTCACAATGGAATACAACCAAAAGGAGCTTCCATTCTTTGATATACTAATTTAAAAAATTAACCTTGAAATAGAAACAGACATTTTTTACAAAGCCACAGACGCCAAACAATACCTACTTTTTTATTCATGCCACCCAAGACGCACTAAAACAAACATCCCTTTCAACCTTGCACGAAGGATATGCACAATAGTGTCAGAACAAAATACCAGGAACTTTAGACTACAAGAACTCAAAAACACCGTAATTGACAGATACTACCCAGTTCAACTCATAGAGGATGGGATCAGACGTGCAACAGAAATCGACATAGAAACTTTGAGAAAAGTTCAACACAACAACACACCTTCCCCGAAAATACATAAGGTGCTCGGGCTGTCACCAAAACTACGTGGGATCCACGGGATTATCACTCAGACGTAGATGCACTCTGCATCGACAACAGATTGCATTCCCAGAATACAGAATGATACCCTTTAGTGAGCATATTGAGAAATGCGCAAAGCAACTACTACCACAATTTTTAATATTTCCATTCTATTAATGTGCTATTGGAACACTAACACAATTTAGATTAAACAAGGAAACATTCTTCATTGAAAAATATAAGCTTAAACTTAACCATTCTAACATTCTTATACAGAGAAACTCATCCCATTAAATAAGGGAAAAGAAATATAAAGCGATTATCTCCCTTATACCGGAAGAAATCGCTTATTACCTCCCCCTGCTTGGAACTCCTCTTTGCACTGCATAACGAAGACATAACACGATGTAGGTAAAGACATTTGAGAAATTTGAAAAGTTAACACGAAACCGGTAACTTCTTCAAAAACTATGTTACTATATGAAAAAATTTATAACATTCTTATAAATTTATAACGACTTAAATATATTCTTTAACCTTATAAAACAAGCCTTCTGTAGTTTTTTCACTCTTTTCTATTTTATATATAATATACATATATAATATATATATATATATGTGTGTGTGTGTGTGTGGTGTGTGTGTGTGGTGTGTGTGTGTGTGTGTGTATTGCAGCCAGGTGTAGATCTTGTTTGTAAATCCAACAGTTGGGAACGATGGATGTGTTTCGAATCCGGTAGATCCCCATAGGGAAATTCTGCGCCGTTGACAAAACTTTCCAAGTGATGGAACTCCATCATATGTATAATTTGCATGAAGAACACTTCTGTGAGGAATTTTTCTAAATTGTTGGTATTCGAAATCTGTGTCGTGAATTTCTCTTAATATTTATGTGTATGTATGTGACAGTGTAAGTATATGTCGACATACAGGATGGTCTCTGTTCGAAGATTTCCAGTTCCTCGGATTACGTATATAAGGCTATCGTGTATATGTGTGTAAATGTATGTGTGCATGTATATATATATAGAGAGAATTAAGAGACAGAACCTCCATAAAGCAATTCAATTAATAATGAAAGATATTATCTATAATAAAATATAAATTTAAATATATTATTAATAATATTGTACTAAAAATTTCTATACTAAATAATACACATTAAAAAAAATACACATTATGTATATATATATATATAATATATATATATATATATATTATGTATGTATATGTATGTATATATATATATATATATATATATTATATATATATATATATATATATATATATATATATTATATATATATATATATATACATCTAGGTCTCTAAGTGTGCATGTGTGAGTATATTTATAAATATATACGATCGCAAATAAAGACACGCAACTACATCACATCCAGATTATCCTCTGATTTTCCGTATTATCGGAATATTTGCTCTATATACTCGATGTTCTATATATTTCCAGCGTCAGAAGCAATATCTACCGAGAAGTATGTCACAAAGACTTCCGTTCTTCCAAATATATATGTTCGAAGATGTGGAGGCTTGCTGGAAGTCAAGTGATATGAAGGCAGGGTGAGGGGTAGAAAGAGTATTGATTTTTCTTGAAGTTATACTGTCGCCGTAGCATGTAAGTTTGGATCAACGTTTCCATTTTGCGACTGTTAAAGTTTTAAGCTTCTCAAGACAGGGACATTTTGTAATCCATACAACAGATTAAATATCCCCAGTTAGAAATATTAAGTTTGTTTTGTCAGCACTTCAAATAATAATCATAATAATAATAATAATAATAATAATAATAATAATAATAATAATAATAATAATAATAATGATGATGATGATGATGATGATGATGATAATGATGATCATGATGATCATGATGTTGATAGGTTAAAGCTACTAAAAGAATATATACACAGACATAAATACACGCATACACACACACACACACACGCGAGTAAGAACGTAAATGCAAATCATGATGGGAAAAATAGTATTTATATACTGAAAGTGTATATATATATATATATATATATATATATGTATGTATATATATATATTGCTGGTGTCTTGGCTTGCTCAACAAACAGTACAATGAGTATTATCATAGTGGGCTTGGTTTGACCAGACCCGGTTCCAGTCCCTCGTACTTGAAATTTGTATCGGTCTAATGCGACAATTTCTACAAACCCATTAGTTATCAGGGCGCTGGATTTATATAAAGTAACCTTCTCTTTGATGAGCAGTTAAAGAGAGCTGAAGAGTATCATCTGCCTTGGGTCTGCTGGCGGTGTCTGTTAGTGATTTTCTTCAAGGGGCAATAAGCATGATGTGCTTATCTATCCAATGCTGGGACTATGGCAGTTCCTACTACTCGAGGTCAGAGTGGACCTGGGCCCAACAGTGGTTAAGGGGTTAGTCCACACTATTCAGAATCTTGGAACTCCCGGACCAGTGTCCCACTATCCGATTGTTTGTATAGAAAAAGTGTACACTCCTCCCAGTAAAAAGTGGTAGCAGCTAACTATTATAAATAGACTAGAAGCCGGTCGACAGAAAGAAGGGCGGTGAAGATCGAAAGTCGAGCGTACGTGTAGACTGTGTTGATAGTCATGTCTGGGCTGATATATTAATTATACTGTGATACTGAGTGGACGTTATCCTACATTTTGAGAGTAATAACACTGTATGACTGATAGAACCATTCTATCGACGACTTCGGAAGATAACAATATCTATCAGAGCGACAACAGTCGACAAAAGACAGATACAACAGTGGCAAAAGAACGCTTTACAATACCCATGCAGTTTAAGACCATACCATCCACCAGTGACACATTAAATTAAGTACCAATCAAGTACCATAGACGATTTATTAAACACCTATAATCTCTCCCAAAATGTGAAGCCTTGTGCCATTGTTGTTGTTGTTGTTGTTGTTGTTATCATCATCATCGTCATCATCATCATCATTATCTACTGAATCCTGCTCCCGTTAATTCTTTATGGAACCGGAGTCCAATCCATGGCTCTAGGGCGCCAAAGGGAGTGTTGTTACTATTTAATAAAGAGCATCTTTGTGGCTATGAGGGTTGTTCCAGGGATGCTGAACATTTAGAGTTGATGAATATTGGTGTTACCAGGTAGTTCGTTAATAAATTTGTTCGGTCCCTTTTTCATAAACCTGGGAGCACTAAAAACGATAGGTATTACTTCAGTGTCCATTGCCCACACCGGTTTATTTCTGTCCCCAAGATAATTTTTCCTGTGTTTTTGTGGATGTATTTCTCTCTGGTGGTATTACCAAGTCTATAAAATAGTTTACGTCATTAGAAATTAGAAACTTCGAGAGAACTTGAACTAATTCGATTTGTTACTGGAGAATTTGAAGTAGGCAAAGCTATAATAGTAAAGTATTGGGTTAAAACACCATTGGCTGGGAAAAGTTGAAGGCTGCAAATGGAATTCGATCCCACATCTTCCATAAACATGACCGACGTCCTACCGTTATACCAAAGTAACCCTCCGAATTTCTCCAAACATTTTTAGAAGCTTTATTCTCAACAGCATGAAGGGATGGAAAAATTCAAGGGATTACTTTGTTATAATGGTAGAACGATTGTCATAGAAGGTGTGGTCTCGAGTCCCATAGTTAGTCTTCGACTTTTTCCAACGCAATATTCTACACACTAATTTTATAGCTCCGTCTACTTCGAGTTCCACCATTAAAAATGATTTATTGCCTGTAGCATTGTATCGTAATGTTTGTATATATGTTTCCCTTGAGGAAAGTAAATAGTTTAGTATCATCATAATCATTTTACGATTATATTGTTACTGTTGCTGGATTAATGAAATTATAGTTATTGATGATATTTTTATCCCCATTGTAATTGTTATTACTGTTGTTCTTCGATTGATTTCAAGCTGATAATATTCCAGCTGAATCATGTGAAGTATTGATTATGATAAAATAAATCCGAGATTAAATTATCAGTCATCTAGTTGACTGTCGATTTAATTCTAATATCATCACGGACTGTCTTGGGAAATTTTCGCTGATGACTGCATCTTTACCAGATTTTATAACGGCATCTTCTTAAGCAAAAGCAATGCAAAGCAAGTAATTGCGTCCGCCACTTACCTGCAAACTCATACTTTCATGTACGCGGTCAAATATACATATGCACATACAAACACACGCGTTTATGTGCGTGAGAATCTAGGAGCTTTTCAGCACGTGTGTGTATATATATATATATATATATATATATATGCATGTATGTATTTGTGTATGTATGCATATCTTAAAATATATATACATTTGTACAGACATATACATACATGTGTGTGTGTGTATGTATATATATAGATATATAGATATATATATCATTATTATCATCATTTAACGTCCGTTTTCAATGTCGACTTGGGTTGGATGGTTTGACAGGATCCAGTGAGCATTAAGGCCTCGCCAAGCTCCAATGTCTGTTTTGGCGTGGTTTCTACGGCCGGATAACCTTCTTTACGCCAACAGCGTGTACAGTGTACAGACCGCTTTTTCTGTGCCACAGGCACCAGCGTGGCTGCTAAGTAACTTGCAAGGCAAGAAAAGAAAGGAATAGGAAGTAGGAAAAAAGAAAGTAAATCGAAACAAGAAAAAAAACCTTCACAACTGTATGGGGTTGTTAGTATTTGTAAAGTACAAGAGCTTTTTGCCAGGCGTTGAGAGCCTGGAGTGTTATAGAAAAACTAACACAGATGGCTTGTAATAGAGATACGTTGTTGAGTAGTTGACTTGGTACCACTAATAATTGTTATAGGCTTAAAGCTTTCCAGCGATCACTATGCATTGACTAAAGAAAATAGTCTAATATTGGGGAATATGAGCCCTCAAAGAAAAAAGTGGGTTTTCGGTACGCATGGGACTCGAACCCACACTTTTATGTTTCCGCGAAAAGTGTGCTATCATTGCACCAACGTACCCACTCGCTTCTTCACGTTCGATTTAAGAACTATAATTTCATAGTGTTGCTTTAATAAACAAGCTTGTCCATTTTCTATGTTGTTTTGATAGGCAGTGCCAAGTTTTACACTTCTGTAAATAATAACAATTTCAATTTTTTGCCGCAAGGGCAGCTTCAGTGAGGGAATTAAGTCGATTACATCGACGCCAGTACGTAACTGGTATTCATTTAATCGACCCCGAAAGGCAAAGTCAACCTCGGCGAAATTTGAACACAGACCGTAGCGACGGGTTAAATACTGCTAAGCATTTCGCCCGGCGCGCTTAACGATTCTGCCAGCTAGCCACCTTACTTTTGTAAATAATAACTATGATATTTTATAAGCTTAAAGTTTATAAGTGATCACCGTGTGTTTTTTCTCCTATATTAGACTTCTTTTTAGTCAATACATGGTGATCGTTTATAACCAGAATATTCCTGATATAAAAGTTCCGATTCACTGATATGAAATACTGGTGTTTCTACAGAGTATTTTAATTT
Source organism: Octopus sinensis (assembly GCF_006345805.1). NCBI lineage: Eukaryota > Metazoa > Mollusca > Cephalopoda > Octopoda > Octopodidae > Octopus > Octopus sinensis. The sequence continues at coordinate 129,148,796 of NC_042998.1, read as the reverse complement.
AACACTCAGTTTTTCATAATAACTAAGCAATATATGTATATATATGCTACCACCCTCACCCCACTCCAACCCCGCACACACATCTACTACATATGTGGGAAATTCTGTCTGTGGGTGTGTTTGTTAGCAGAGTTGTAGAGCTAAGTCCTCCATCGTTTAATCGATTTTGATGAAACTTGACACGTGAGTAGAACTCATGTCTGGAAACTTCATGGCATCTTCAGATTGTTGAAAAAATCGATAAATCTTTATATATATATAACTAATATATTTTATTTTAACAGCCAAGGGAAATAACCCATTCATTTTCCTATATATAAATCAAATTGAGTATGCTTATTTCTTAGTATTTGAACTCATGGTGTTATTTTCACAATTTATCCAGTACAACCCTTAAACAAGTAAATAGTATTTTCCTAAACAATAGATCCACTTATTTCGGTTAGTGACTTCTTCACGAATATACCATGAATGACTATGCCTTTCATGTCACTTCAGCCACTGACAAGCGCAGCATGAAGAACTGTTCTGCTTTTAGACAAATGCAGTCAACACAAAGGTCACACCCTGTTTACATGCAGGAACACCTTCTTAAAATATATCTGTACATCTTGATAATGGTCAGCGTGTATATTTCACAGAAGACAATGCTTGAAACGTAGAGAAATAACTTTGACAGTTTTCTTCAAATTATGGCAATGTGATCTGTTTGGCCGAACACTGTTGTGTGTAAAGGTCCCCATGTACTATATCTAGGCACACAATAGATGGAACATACGCAAGCAAGAAACACGCATTGAGGGCTGGGAAGAAGATGCTGCCTTCGAAATGGGGCTATCAGGTGGGTGTACAATGTGTACCTTAATCAGCAGGAGTGTTTCTTTCTGCATCTACTGCTACACGCTATCAGAGGTACTACATCATTCAAAAACTTTCGAAGAAACAATGGGAAGTCTATACGACCTATAGAAGAAGCCTGCGTCAAACATGGACTACTGGAGGACGATGCTCGCTGGGACCAGACACTGAAGGTGACAGCAATCATCACAGCGCTAAGTCAACTGCGCCAGCTATTTTTCATTATGTTGATGACATGTGGCTTGCGTGAACCTCACAAGCTTTGCGCGATTCAAAAAACTAGCATGGCAGAGGACATCTAGAAAGAATTCAAAAGCAAACCTCGGCGGAAATTACCGCGTTCAATAACACCATTTACAATGAGGCATTACTTAACCTGGACATCCGAGTGCAAGCAATAGGAGGTCAAGGCAATTCCACATTTGATCTGTTTCATCCGGGGCATGCAGCAAACAATCTCGCAATTGAGTACCTATGAGAAATCAGCTATGACATCGAGGAAATGACGGCGTATATAACTGATAAAGAATACAAACTGATGGATGACCAACTAGGTGTTTATAACACCATTATTTCGATCACTGAAAATGAAAGAGTAGGTCTTTTTCTTTCTGGATGATCCAGGTGTAACCGGTAAAACATTTGTCATCAAAGTTCTTCTGGCTAAACTGCGCCATATGAAGCACAATGCCATAGCAGTGGCGGCAAGTGGAACAGCTGCAACTCTGCTAAGTGGTGACCGCACAGCTCATTCCTGTCTCAAGCATCCTTTGGACCTATCCAAGAAAGAGAAGGCAAGCTGCAACATCAGTCGTGGTTCTATAAAAGGCAAACTTCAGGATGAATGCAGGTTGATCATCTGGGATGAAGCGACAATGAGCCATAAGGTTTCCTTTGAAGCTCTTGACATGTCCCTTCAGGTTCTGAGACAAAACACCAGGCTCATGGGAGGTGCCACAGTCTTGTTTGCAGGAGACTTTCGACAAACCCTTCCAGTGGTTCCAAAGGGGACAAGAGCTGATGAAGTAAATGCCAGCATAAAATCATCCTACATATGGAGCAGAGTGCAAAAGCTAAGACTCACAACCAGCATGAAAGTGCAGTTCATAGTGATGATGCAGACAACTTTTTCAAAGCAGCTGTTGGATGTCGGTAATGGCACTTTGGCTGGCGAGAAGTATGGACGGACAAGCTTACCCTTTGGACATATGGTATCTGATTTAAAGGAACTAATGAACAAAGTGTTCCCTAACCTGAGGAACCAGTTTACATACCACAACTGGCTGAAAACCCGTGCCATTTTAGCTCCAAAGAATATGGGAGTTAATGATTTGAACTTTAAACTTCTGGAGCAGTTGCCAGGTGAGCATCACATCTACAATTCCAATGACGCTGTACTCAACATCGATGAAGCCGTGAATTATCCAGTTGAATTCTTGAATAGTCTAACACCAGCTTGTCTCCCACCTCACAACTTTCACCCCAGGATTGGGGCCCCAGCTACGCTACTTCGAAACCTCTTCCACCAAAGCTTTGCAACGACACACTACTTATAATAAAGAAGATTATGCCAACAAACTTGGATACAACAATTGGTAAAGCAAGCGGTGAGCCTGTATTCATTCCTAGAATTCCACTTATTTCCTTGGATGTACCTTTCCAGTACAAGCGCCTGCATTTCCCGTTGAAACTGAGCATTGCAATGACCATTAACAGCGCCCAGAAACAGTCCTTGAACGTGGCAGGTCTGAACCTTGCGGAGCCAGTTTTCTCCCATGGCCAACTTTATGTCGGATGCTCAAGAGTCGGCAATCCTAATCATTTGTTTATTTATGCCCCACAACGAAAGAACAAAAGTGTTGTTTATCAAGACGCTCTGCAAATTTAATAAGATTTACCTAATCATCAGGTATTTATTTTTTAACTGTAATATATTTAAGTGTTGTAAATGTATTGATAATCTACAGGTTATTTAATTTTTAAATATATATACAAATTTATTTGTATATCTACTGTAAAACTAAATGTCAGTCTGTTTCTACATTCATTGATAATCTATTTCACCACTAGCGCCTCTGGGGGTAATATTCTCTGGGAACTCATTAAAGCCCTTTTCGGGGCTACTTTATTTGAATTCTTACTATCGAGTAACTAACTTCATGTTATTACATAACTGATTTTACAATTTGGGTATTCATAACTTATTGGGAATTCCTAAAAACAAGCTCCTGTGTAAGACAGTTCCGTATTCTCTGTAAATGCACGAAAACCGTTTTAAGGGCTACATCCTTTGTGTTGTTGTTATTGGATTAGCGAAACAATTATGAGAACGGAACCAAAGGATAAGCCCCCGCTTTACCGGGAATTACTGGTACGTCAGCTAGTTTATACGTATATAACAAAAGCACCAAAATGTTAGCTACGCTATACAATCACTAAAGAACAGCAGAACAAAGGAACAAACCTGAACAAGAAAACGCTCAGTACAAGAAAACTGTTTGCAAATATACATAGGCTACAAAACAACAGTTTGTCAAACCGACAATCACCATACATTTTTTTTGCATACATATAACTAATTACAGTGACATCCAAAACACAAATAACTCTAAAGTACATGTATGCATGTATGTATGTACGTACGTATGTATGTATGTATCTACGTATGTATATATGTATTGATGTATGTATATGTATGTATGTATATACGGTTATTCAAACCTCTAACTCTACTAACCTGATTATATATATATATATATATGTGTGTGTGTGTGTGTGTGTGTGTGTGTGTATGTGTGTGTGTGTGTGTGTGTGTGTGTGTGTGCGTATATATATATATATATATATGTAACTGCATGTATACATATATACATAAATGCATACGTATATACATACATATTTGTGTGTGTACGTAAGCGAGAGTTTAATTTTCTTTTGTGGATTTGCGTATCACCGTAATTACTTCTATAGTTATACCTATATGCATTGTACAGTTATACATGTATGCATGAAAAAGACCCACTTGAGATCCTCATTTCTGAGTTTAAAAAATTGAAAAATATATGACAGTTTATAAATAAGATTTATAGAAAGAGTAAATAAGCAAAAGTAACGAACGAAAATATTCATTTAAGAATACTTTATGAATTGGTTGACGATTGAGCTTAAACATAAAAAAATTATGTACATAATTCAGCAATTATAAAAGCTAGATAGAAAATAGAAAATATTTATTAGTGCTATAAAATGTCGAAATATAAAGTTTCTAAAATAAATGTATCATTATCGCAAAACAACGCTTTACGAAGTAGGTGGAATCAGAGAACAAGAAATCTGAGAATCTAAGGACATATGAACATCGTAGATAAGTACATTTCCAGCAGAGTATTCGGATTGAAAGATATTAGCAAAGTATAAGTTGCTAGCTGTGGCTATTATAAGAAACAGTACGGAATATAAGATACATGAAGTAGGTGTTAAAATATGTAATACAGAGAAAAGAAAGTTAGTTGTACGTGGGACGGAGATATTTCAAAGATATATTAGTGAACACATGATGTCATTGCCATCTGTTTCATTGCTTTTCAGTAGATATTTGCACCTCTACAAATAAAATGGAATCGAGTTAAATTTTAAATTCGGAGTGACATGATTCTCCATGGCACGAATTACACAAAATATAATTTGTCATTCTGATAGTATACTTCATTGTGATTGGTAGCCATCCAACTGATATTATAGTAGTGAAATTATAGTAATGTTCAATTGATATTATATTAGTGTCTTTTAGCAAGAATGTGTACTAAGAAAAGGTGTTATCCGTTCATCCGTCTGAATGAATGCACTTGATAATAGAATCTGTATTTGAAGGTGTTTGCAGTTATACCGCTCTACGATTTGAGTGCATTGCAATGTATTTTGTAGGCACTGTAGGCACTGAAAAACAGCTACGCGGAACATAACTCATTTTAGGGCATAAAATTTCAAACAGACAATAAGCTTAATGAAGTTTCATGAGAGATGAGGGTTGTGGTTATTAGTGTAGGATAGCTCTTTGGTTTTAATGTTTGCCATGTGTGATGCAAAGTTAGCTATACAGATGCAACTAAGTAACAAGTTCTTTCTATTATATATTCATGGCATCAGGGGTTGTTGAGCAAATGTACGTAAGTAGGCAGGCAGACAAGCGGGGAAGTAGGTAGCTTCATATGGGAGTAGCTCCTAAATTTCATTCCCCGCATACATCTTTGTTTTCTCATTGATAATATATTTCAGAGTATATACATAAATGTAAATGTTTTCCTGAATAAATTATACCCCATATTTGAAACTCCGATGACGCTCTAAGGTGATACCCAGGCACCTAACTCTAAGTCCACTGCATCTCATAGCAGAAACAGCTGTAAGCTATGAGGTTCATAAGATAATTGTTTAATCCTTTGTCACTTCAATTTCTTATACCTGTTTATATATATATATATATATATATATATATAAACAAAATCGAAATGTATGTATGTATTTAGGAATGTATGTATGCATGCATACATGAATAGATATGTGTTGTGTGGGTGTATGTGTGTACATTATTATGAGTGAATGTTAATAATTCTCTCTCACTCTCTCTGTCTCACTCGCTCGCTCTCTCTCTCTTTCTCTTTCTCTCTCTCTCTCTCTCTCTCCTCTCTCTCTCTCTCTCTCTCTCTCTCTCTCTCTCTCTCTCTGACACTCATGCTCCCATTATATTATGTGTGCGTATACGTCTATTTCTATATATAAGCCACTGCGTATTCACCCCCTAACCGACATCATATCAATTCACTTCATGCTGATAGCTCAATACGAAATAAGATCGTTTTTGTTATTGTTCGGTTGTTTGTTTGCATTTTCTGTTTCATCATTCTGACTTTAGTTTCTTTGTATTATTTCTTTCATCTTCTTTTGCATTTCTTGTTTTCGTATACTTTTTTACTTTTTCTCTTTCAATTAAATAGTAGCAGGTGAGAGTTGAACAGAGAAATATTTGTGTAGATAAGACGAGAATGAATACGTATGCGTATGCACATACGTGCATTGGTAAATACAATATTTCTATGTGTATGTGGCGTGCTACTGTGTTAATGTAGATTGACATAGCATTGAATATAGTTTCTTTCCATGCATTTTAACAATCTCTTCTTATATATACGCTCATGCATAGATGTATATATGTATATATATATATATATAGAGAGAGAGAGAGAGAGAGACAGACAGACAGACAGACAGACAGACAGAGAGATAAATGTATGCGTGTGTATGTTGGTATATATACCTATACAATATATATATATGTGTGTGTGTATGGAGGTGTAATTGTATCTAAATATAGGTTTATACATAAAGGAATACATATTTATATTTATGTGGGGTGTGGGATGTGTGTGCGTGTGGTGTGTATGTATATATATATATATATATATATCTGCATATGGTTTTAAGTATGCATATATATATATATATATATATGGATGCAAATCCATGGATAATATGTACGCGTTTGTATTTGATGTATCCATTTAAATATGAGATTATATTGATATATTTAATAGTCCCCCTTTAACTTGTCTACTCACTGTTCACCTTCCCTCATCTCTCTTCTCTCTCTCTCTCTCCTCCTCTCTCCTCTCTCTCTCCTCTCGTCTCTCTACTCCTCTCTCTCTCTCTCTCTCTCTTCTCATCTCTCTCTCTGACACCATGCTCCCATTATATTATGTGTGCGTATACGTCTATTTCTATATATAAGCCACTGCGTATTCACCCCCTAACCGACATCATATCAATTCACTTCATGCTGATAGCTCAATACGAAATAAGATCGTTTTTGTTATTGTTCGGTTGTTTGTTTGCATTTTCTGTTTCATCATTCTGACTTTAGTTTCTTTGTATTATTTCTTTCATCTTTCTTTTGCATTTCTTGTTTTCGTATACTTTTTTCTCTTTCAATTAAATAAGTAGCAGGTGAGAGTTGAACAGAGAAATATTTGTGTAGATAAGACGAGAATGAATACGTATGCGTATGCACATACGTGCATTGGTAAATAAAATATTTCTATGTGTATGTGCGTGCTACTGTGTTAATGTAGATTGACATAGCATTGAATATAGTTTCTTTCCACGCATTTTAACAATCTCTTCTTATATATACGCTCATGCATAGATGTATATATGTATATATATATATATAGAGAGAGAGAGAGAGAGAGACAGAGAGATAAATGTATGCGTGTGTATGTTGGTATATATACCTATACAATGTATATATATATATATGTGTGTGTGTGTGTATGGGGGTGTAATTGTATCTAAATATAGGTTTATACATAAAGGAATACATATTTATATTTATGTGGGTGTGTGGATGTGTGTGCGTGTGTGTGTATGTATATATATATATATATATATATCTGCATATGGTTTTAAGTATGCATATATATATATATATATATATATGGATGCAAGATCCATGGATATATATGTACGCGTTTGTATATTGATGTATCCATTTAAATATGAGATTATATTGGATATATTTAATAGTCCCTCTTTAACTTGTCTACTCACTGTTCACCCTTCCCTCATTCTCTCTCTCTCTCTCTCTCTCTCTCTCTCTCTCTCTCTCTCTCTCTCTCTCTCTCTCTCTCTCTGTATATATACATATCT